>NW_022595244.1:8633252-8684120 GCF_009176505.1 Sitodiplosis mosellana
GACTTTTCGGCATATGTCCCAGAACAAAAGTTTCTTCTTTTGAGGTGCCAAATCGAACGCGCACCCAAGGTTTTTTTTTCTTGCGATTTTAAAAATCGATCCACCCTAGTATATATGCTCTTAAATACGGCTGAGATTAATGTGTAAATATTTTCTTGACAAAAAATTAAATTTCAACTTTAAAAACTCTGAACTAGATCCAAGTCAATATACCGAATTAAAACCGTGAATTGTGTCACCTGAAAAATCGGAACAAGACATCAGAATCAACGTCGTAATAAACGAAAATGTCGTTCAAAGTTTATTTAAGTACAATCTCCAATACAAAAAAAATCGTCGAAAACCCCCGAAAACCATGAATGAATTTCAAGAATCGGAGATAAATTTAATTTATGCCAGAAGTGTTTCCGAATTCAGCACGTTGCCAGCATTTTCGTTGTTATCTCCGATTTCGTGTAAATGAAGTTTTCGACATAAACAAAAACGATTTGTTTCTCTCATGTGTCATATCTGTGGCACATGGCGAGCGCCGACACGATTCAAGTCGAATCATTTTAGTGCGTGTTGTACAATTGTTCATACCGTTCATGGTCAAAGTCGATGACGTTGTTGACGATATTGAGGTGATTGTTGTTCATTTCACAGAACGAACCAAAAAAAATAAAAAACAACAAACCAACTGATAGGTGACATCGGAGAACAAGTAGAGAAAATAAACCATAAAACCACTATATAAAAAAGCCCGTAAGATTTGCAAGTCAACTTGCTCGATGTTCCTTTTTCTGTCTGTATTTAAGATTAATTGTAATACGTTGCTTCTTCTATGATAAAGAAGCTTCGGTTAAATCAAAGTCACCTTTAATTAAAGCTATTTTGTCGAACAGTTGTTTTGGCCGCAACCGTTGATGTCCATTTTGTAAGACTTAAAAATAGATTGAAGTTTGAGAAAACGTGTAGAATCATTAAATCAATTATTTTGCCGATCAAAGACAGACGTGTGCAAGGTCAAAAATTCTAGTGGGGTAAAATGATTTTGCCAGGGAGGTCTGCAAATTTATAAATGGGTGTGAAAAAAAATGAAGACCTAAAAAAAAGGTCCTCACTTTTGGAAATCAATTCTATCTAGTGTAAAACCAGTCTCCGAAAAAAGTGAGGACTAAAAAAAAAAATCCTAGGGGGGTAAAACCGGAATACCCCCCCTTGCACACGTGTGATCAAAGATGAAATCAAACTGGTTTTGTTTAAAACAAATCGATCGGTTTTTTGCACCGCAAGAATATTAATAAGCTAAATTCATCGGTAGGAAGATAAGACTTGAATGACAACTGTGGCGACACGAGCGCCCTCAATTTCAATAGGAAAATCAATGTAATTTCGTAATTTTTCTCTGAACTAAACAGCGCGCCAGTTTGAATTTCGTTGATGCTTCCACCCTATGGCTAAATTCAAAGAAATTTCTAGGATTAAACGATAAATGGGAGAATTTCACTTGTTTATCAAATATGTTTACGATTTGTCACAAATTAAATCCGGCTGGTTGTGGGTCGATAAACCCTGCAACGCAATACCAAATTCTTCTTCTGTCAATAGACGTCACCGTCATTCGTTGAGGCTGATTCTTTTTGAATTTTAAATCAAATTCTATTTTGACATGAAAAAAGCATCGGATGAAAATGCGGTATCCGAACATTGGATGAAAGCATCAATGACGGTTAACACATATTTCTTTCTTTGTTTTCGTAAGGTTTTTTGTTTTTTCAATATCATTCCATTTGAACCATGTTCTCTGTTGGCAATAACAATTAGCAAATATTCATCATTGCTTCCCTGTTAACGATTCCAAATATAGAGACCATGCGGTCGGAGTTCCCGCCATTAAGAACGAGCATAAAAGACGTATCGAAGTATACATGATTCACTGTAAAAAAAAAACGAATATATCACAATTGACACATACTCAATTTGAATGCCAAATGGCTAACCGCAGCAAAGAATCAATTAAAAGGGCAAACAAATGGAATCTCTCACCAGGATGTAAAGAACAAAGAATGATTTGGTGACAATATCAATTTTACAACAAAAATGTGTTGTAAACAGACAAAAAACATAAAAATGTGTAATAAATTAGAGCCGAAAAAATTACAGCGACGTCGGAGAATCTGGATTAACAGCATTCCGATGTGTCGATTTTGAAAGTGATTTACATAATAGGTGTCTCGTCCAGATGGTCATTTGATGGTCACACAGAATTTTCTTTTCACGTGAATTATTCGGATAATAATTGTTTAAAACGAAATCTCAATGTCCAACGCCGGCTTTAAATTGAATTCGGTGTGTGTATGTCTTTGAAAGGTATGAATAGAGTTGTGTCGCTCCAAATGCCGCAACATTAAACAAAAATCAATGCCAAAAAATCGGTTCGTTTGTTTTTTCTTGTCTCTTGACAAAAAAAATGTCTACCAAACGTTAAAATAGGCAATTTAACACACTTCAAAATTCATATCTGAACGAGAGGGAGAGAGAGAGAAAAAAAAACGGCCACACAAAACCAGTCCATTTCTTGATTTTCAGCTTTGAAACAATTCTGATACAAGTTTTGGTACGTGTAAATGATGGAAAAAAATTGAGATCAGAATTTCTTTGGTGCGCATATGTTGGACCTTTGTTCATTATCCCGAACAAAACACGTTTAACGTGATGCAATTTTAGCATCAACAGGCAAAAACCTATTTTAAAGCAACAACTATACCTTTTTTCAATGTCAAGTATATAAAAGTCTCTTTGTTTTCATTTGCAAATTGTTATCCAAATGAACATACAATTTTAGTGTCGAACGAGTCGAGCATAAAATCACTTATTCGCCGGTAACTTGCTTTGACTCGTTTTCGTTTAACCGAAAGAAAAAAAAAACGATTCTCTTCCTTGTTCGATTGTAATTTCAGAAGGGGTTCACTGTTTTGAAAAGTGCCCACTTCACATTTTGACATTCTCAGACTTTGATGTGGACAATTTTAGTCTTTTCTACGCATGACGAACATTTCACGTGCATTTTTTTCTTCTCATCATGAAGTGCTGTGACGTATGAACATCAAACAGCGTAATGTCTAATGTGATAGTGAGAAAATTATGCAGCTTTCGTAACTAGTTTGATCTTGAACCTAGTTTTTAGACTACGACAAACGGCTGCAACGGCAGCAACAACGACGACGACGACGACGACGACGACGACGACACATTACATAACGATCTCGGTTTATGTGCGAATGCAAACAAATGAATTCAAAGCAGTCCATGCAAGCAAATAAAAATAGTCAACGTCAACGACGACAACGACAACGACAACAGCAATCCATATCAATGAGAATTTATCGCTGCCTCACAATAAATATTTAAACATGTATCCGCTGTTTCGTGCAGTATCGTGTGTATCTGTCATGGTGGTCAAACAGATAAAAATAAACGAAGCCAAACTAAGATAACGATGGCCATGTGCAACTTTTGTCACTGTCGCTGGCTCAAAGTGAATTGTGGCAAAAAAATCACACACTCTTCGAATAAATCACATTAACCTACAGCAATTTTTAATGGTTTTTTGTTGCATTTTTTTTTGACAGATTGAATGAAATGTGGAATATGTGTCAATTCAAAGAAATCAGAAGATCAAGTCAATATGCCAATAAAATCATAAAATTATAAAAGCCGATTACAATCGATGCTGCGGATTAATTCCATCCAAAGACCAGAGACTCGAACGTGGAAAAAAACGATTCTCATAAATTCTGTTTTGGTTTGTTAAAAACCAACACATGTTCAAATTGTTTCGAGTCCATTTGCTTGGATTGAAGTTTTTCCATCTGTTTACCTTTCATTAGTAAGATTGAATACATCGGTAAATAGCAAATACCGCTCGTTTAGCATATCTTTGTTACATTGGCACGTTTGCGACCACTGTCGTAAATCTGTCTACTGAATATCTATCACTTTCGATTGCATTCGCGTTTCGATTGACTGAAGAAATTTGCGCCAGTCTCAAAATGGCTTTTTTCCCTCTCTGAAGTGTAGTTGTAAATGGTTTGGCGTATTATACCGTCGACAATCCGTTCAAGCACTGTCTAGCTCACAGGCGATTGACTACCACCACAAATCCATCGCTGTGCACCATTTGGGTTGATGTTTTTTGCCAGGCGTTTGCTTGAAGCTGTTCAAGTGGCAGGTTCATGCTGTGTGTATACACTAGGCTAGTAAACATATCGTTGTAGTGTATGGGTTGCGTACGCTTCTGTTCAGTTTTCGTTGCTATACATACTTATTTCTATCTCGTTCCTTTGGAATTCACTCCCCGATTTTTGTATGCGAGAGCGTTTTTTTCTTCTTCTTTGTGAATAGCTAGCGCGAAAAATCGCGAAGAAGATGTCTGAGACAGTAAAACAAAACATCATCCATTCAATGTGGTAGTTTAGAGCGCTATTAAAAGTCATTTTGTACAGTCGTGGCGCAGTCAGTCGTATTCGAGATCTTCAACTTACAACAATCTCAATCGAAATCATAGATAATTTTGTGAATAATTTCAAGAAATTTGAAATTCAACGAGATTGAAAATTAGAATTCAACTTTTTAGAAATTATTTCGAACTTACAACCAATTTTTAGTTTTCAACCAAAAAGTGATATCATTTTTTTTTTCAAAAGTATTTTTGGAATTTTTTTTTTAGTCAAAAATATTTCGATAATTAAAATTGATTATTTTTCTAAATTATTAAAATCAAAACAAAATGTGGAGTTTCTTATTCGTTGTAGCCACTTTGGCACTTTCAGTATCGGCAAAAACCGATGTCCGTAAGTATTAAACCATTTTATTCGAAATTTCGTAGGATTTTTTTAAATCTAATTTCTCCTTTCCGACCACAAAGAGTTTTCCAGTGCTATAAATGAAAATTGATTCTGTGTTGCAATGTTCATATTGAGTGCTTTGGTTTGTGCATTTCCTCGAAAATTATTTGCTAGTTTGCATCAGTGTGGTTTTCAAATGTAGGCTTTGGTGTATTTGTGTGCTTTTATGATGCAATCTCAAAATTAATTTGCATTTTTTCTGTGTTTTGCTTAGAAAAACCCATGGAAACGTGCAAATTTTACGAGCGGTGCTAGTTGAACTACTGTTTACTATTCATCACTTCCTACTGATTGTATAACATCGTTCGATGTCTTTTGCTTTGCTCTACTCTGCTGTACTCTGCTCTGATAGAGCAGATAAAATCTTTATAATCATTTCATACGTTTATTGGTGGCAAAGAAAGTTTTGCCGTATTTTCTCTTTCACTTGTGCCTATAAAGCAATGATCTTACACTTAAATAAAGCAATGACATAGACACTCGGCTTATTGAAAGCCAACTCAAGTGATTCACTTGGCGTATGCGCATAAAAATTGCGGAAAATATCAGAATCAATAGATAAAATTCGATCGAAAGAGTGTCGATAAGCGATGCCGTATTTTGCTCAGTGGTCATTGAATAAAAACGATGACAAACAATCTCTGTCTCTCTCAGCCTCTGTTTACCTTACACATTTGCACAATTGATGATTGCATTCAATTCCATTTCAATTCGTTCAAATGCAAGTTTTTCGCATCGGATTTCAAGCGCGCACAATAGATCATTGCATAATTTACAATGCTAACCTAAAGACAAACAAGCCATTTATTTTGAAGTTGATAACGAAAACATAAAATTATTACGTAAATACTGTTGTTAACAACAAAATAACAATGACACATTTTCGGCGGCATAAAATTCCATGATTATCAACAAACTAGAATTGTCAATGAAAAACAATGTTCGACGAGAAAACAAAAATTATGTGAACGGAATGAAAGAACGGAAAAACCTTCTGAACTTCCGTTGAAGCAAAATAAAATAATAAAATTATCATCAGAATCTGTAAATTACGAAAAAAAGGCATATCGACTCGACTTAATCTCAACAAAAATCTGCGATATACAACTGACGTAAATAGACAGCATTGCGCACGCGTTTTGTAGTTCACTCCGAATTCAGTGTAAAATTATTTTCAATTGAAACACAAGTGCAGAGGAGAGAAGAAAAAAAAACACAAATGGAATCAAGGACAAGCGCGCACGTTTTTTTTTCTGTATTTCGCATATAAGCCGCATTTATTAATTTACAAATTAGAAATAGAATTTGAAATTCAATAAAAAAAAACAACCATTTAATTTTGTAATCACGAAAAGCTTAGAATAGACATGAAAAATAAAAGTCGAATGAAAAAAAAACCGCCGCAATAAAGAGAGAACCGTTAAATTGCATCATCAATCAGAGACTGGTTCTAAAAGCTCGTTATGTAAGTTCAAATTCAAACGATCATTACCATAAATGCGGACCATTTCAAATGGTATGACAAAAAAGAAGTGTGTGAGCCTTCGAAGAACCGGTGTGGTTGACAATTTTTTTTCGTCGTTAAAAAACGTTTAAAAAGTTGATTTGGTGCAAATTATTGCCAGCCATTCACCAAAACTGATGGGGTTTGACACTGCAATTCAAGCAACCGAAGAACGAAGCATTTCGCGCTTCAGATCGAGTTTTTTTTTGCACTTGTGCCTGCACCGGATCTACGCTCATTTGGTCAGTACGCAGGAAATTGGTTAATTTATGTGCTCACTTTGAGCACACATTTGTACAGATCGAATGCAGTTAGAGGAAAAAAAGCCAATAATAATAAATGTGCGTGCACGCGTGTACACCACGACGTTTGCCTTAACCACTGCGCACCGATCGCACTGTAATCGAATTTCATTGTATCGAAGTTTAATGCACGAAAATACAATTGCCACACACCGTTTCGTTTTCATCGGTTGGTTTTTTTGTGTGTTGTCGAACGAGTTGAGTGAATGACTGTTTGCTCTGTGTTTGTATGTTGCACCGGTGCAATAAAAAAAACAATTTGTCTGATGCATGTAAATGTAACACCCATTAGAATATTGTTATATAATCATTTACGGGCCGGCTAAAGTGCACCACATGCTACGCTGGCCCAGAAAGGGGAGACTCAAATCAAATCAACCAGCTAGACAGACACACACAGAGAGAGAGGTTGTTAAACATGTGTTAACAAATTGGAATAAAATTCCAAAATCGTTGAGAAATCATCGACATTAAATTTGAAATTGAGCCATTCAAAAACGAGCATATAGAATCAATCCAAAACTATGAGTACAGAGCAAAAAATCTTCATGAGCGAATGGCAACTTTTTTTATTTGCTTCTTCGTTCATCTGATTCTTGTTTCTCTTTTCATGTTCCCCTTTAACGATGTTTTTTTTTGTTCAATGTGAATATAAAATATCGAAGTAGACCGTGTTCACAATTGCCACTTCCACTTGCACTTGCTGTTCGAATCAGTAGCTGCAATTTGGTTTTGCACATTTTTTATTTCACTACAACCTGAAATTAATTCTCGCATATTTGCTAATTAAAATCGAATGTCTCGTGTGGTTTTTTTGTGTGTGCACAAGTAAACTTGGTATCGAGTTCTTTAGCCGATCGTTCCGGTTTGGCGGGTCTATTCATTTCGATTTCATGGTTTTTCGATTGTATTTTCATAATATTCTTTTTTTTTGGTTTTTTCTTTTGCTGAATGACATTTACGCAATTTTCCGTTTTGAATTGCACATTGACGGGTCAATAACCATAAATACCGTGGCTTTATCGATCCTAATTAAGTCATCATTCTCGTTCTGAATTGGCGAAGCATTAGAACTGCAATGAGAAAATAACACAATTAAATCAGTTTGATTCAATCAAATAGAATTGTTTGCGTTCATGCTCAAATTAACTAATCAAAATTATCAACGCAAACAATAGCCCAGATGTTTTTTCAACCTCGACGCTCAACGCAACGCTATAATTAATGGATTTATTTCGAGGTGCCCCGTCAATTTGGGCCCACAATGATGATAATGTTTCAATTTGATAAGAGCTACTAAGAGATGCAGCCCGTCTCTTTTCATCGGGCACACGTTTGTGGTCAATTTCACAGCCAATTAAAATGAACGAGATGTGTTGTATGATTCAACGCACCAGGCACATGTACAACAAGTCTCATTTAGTTCAATCAAATATTTGCTCCGTCTCATTCTGCACCGTACTTTCCTTTCAATCACTCTTTCGGCGGAAAGCAAGAGAATTATGTCATAAATTGTGTCAGCCGACTATCTCGTGTGCATTTTAATGCATCGATTGACGATTTTTCAATTGCACCTGTGTGTGTATGTGTGCGTGTTTTGTGCGACGTTCGTACTTCGTGCCCGAGAATCGAGAGCAACAGATCTCTTGGTTGGAATTGTGAGACTGAGACTTAGACTGATGCAATTCGTAGATGTGCGTGACAATTTGCGCGTGCATACTAAACAAAAAATTTTCTGTACACACATACCGGTGCTCTACTCATCAAAGATGGAGGGAATCAGCATGATTAGATAATTATTGGATTTGGATACAAATCGCCGCAACCAAACTGTGTGTGACTGAGATTTAATCACATGGGCATTTCAGTGTTCAAAGCTAAGAAAAGAAAAAAAAAATTGTCGCTACATTGAATTTGAGACTCTATCTTCTGAATCGATGATGGTTTTTTTTCTTGAATCTCGAAATCAATATAATACACGACGAGAGTGTTGTGTTTTGCGTTTGCAAGAAATGTTTTCTATATGTCTATTTTTTTTCTTCTGAATATTGCCAAACGAAAAATTTTGTGATTGCATTTTGTAAATAGTTTCATTCAGTCATTTGTTGTTGTTGTTGTTGTTCTTGTTGTTGTGTCGTATGAGTGCCTTTTGTTGCAATGCAAACGACTGCACTTTGAGCCTCGACTGTTGTGTATGTGTCGCTTGTTGCTTGCGAATCGTGAATCATGTAGAAATTTCGATTAGACAGACATTCATTTCGATTATTATTAATTTATGTGTTTATGGCTCCGTCTTTCGATTAAAGAAATGTGTCGAAAGATTTTGAATGTTCAAACGAATCGCTTGCAAATCGCCAGTTCTCAGTTTTATTTCATTTTATGCACTGTGCTTGTTTTTTCTGCAATCACTGATCTGAATGTTTTTTTCTTTACATTTTCATTGCAGCTGAATATATAATCCAATGTCGTCGATCCGATCCACAATTGTTAGAGTGTCTAAAGGGTTCACTGCATCATTTACGGCCATATTTAGCACAAGGAATACCAGAAATTGAGGTATGTCATTTCAATCGTTACATTTTCATCATTCCTTTTTCTTGATGTTTTTTTTTTTGCACCTACCATACCATCCGATATGCACCTCTTTTTGCACGTTTTGCTTTGATCATATAACTTCATAAAGAAATCACGAGACGCGATTAGGAAGCGAATCACGGATGAAACAACGTATTTAGCATAACAATGCTAATTGTATCCATAAAAAAATTTAAACTAATTATATCCAAATTGGCGGAAACATCGAGAGAGAGAAAAAATTGAATATCATGCATTTTTCTTCAAGTCTCAATCGAAAAATCGAACGGAAAGCATTTTTATTCAACAAAAAAGAAATCTCATTATCACCCAAAACTTCGTTCCATAACATTTGCTAATATGATGGTTTCGACGGTTTCGACAAAAACGTAACAATCAATTCGATGCGTCTATTAATAACTCGAAATCTATAATTCATCTCGAAATATTTAAAAACAGCAAAAAAAATGTATTTTCTGTGGAAAATTAGTTTTCAAATGAAATTTCAATTAAAAAGCTCTTTTCCAATTCAGTGCATTGGATCTATTTATAAAACCAAGTACAAAAAAAATGTGTGACGTTTATCAATGGAATGTTCATAGTGCAAAAAAAAAGTTCTCACGAAAAATGCATCAATTTATTAACAGATTTTGGATTAGCATTAGAAGTTAAATTGTAATGTTGATCAAAGCGTGGATTCATTATCGCCACGCAATGATTCAATCACCTACGTGTACGTAATGTACGCTTCTAATCATGGATATTGGGAACGATTGCTGACGTGATTGGAATACAATCATCGTTCAGCGGATTGTTGTTTTGTCGATTTTTGTTCAGTGAATTGTTTTTTATTCTCTCGCAATAATTACGAACATTTTTTATTCTCTCGCAATAATTACGAACATTTCCACGCATTAAAATTCGTTGAGTTTGGAAGAAATTTCAATATTTCATTCGGTGCTCAAGTTCCTGGTCTCTCTGAATCATCGCATCATAATCACAATGAAAATATGCAATTCATTGAATCAATCATTAATCTTATCATTTTATTTCTTTCTCTCTCTCTACTCAAATCGACTATAGATGCCAACAGTCGAACCATTTATCATGGACTCGCTTTCGCTGCAACTCACTGGCGGTCCACAAGGCTATCGCGTCAATTTGAAAAATATGGAAATTTTCGGTGCCAGCAACTTCACCGTTAAAAGCATCAAGTGAGTGTTTCAAATGTCAATGCGATGAATAATCAAAATCGCTCGTGTATTTTTCTGCTAATCTCTTGCATTTTTGATTAAATTCGGATTAGATTGAGCGAAAATAATCGGCCATTTGAAGCGCGTATTGCCATTCCACGGTTGACCATTCGTGCCAAATACACCAGTTCAGGCGTTTTATTGATCATCCCAGCCAGTGGTTCAGGTGACTTTGATGCCGTTCTCGATGGCGTTATTGCTGATGTGAAAGGACAAGTTTCCACCGCAGAAAAGAATGCGAAAACCTACTTGCACGTTGACAGCTTAGCCATGGAATTGAATGTAAAAAAAGTGCGTATGCACATTGCCAAAGTGTTCAAAAATAATCGCATTTTAAGTAAGTGTCAAAATGGAACAAATTCCATTTTCTTCGTCCTTTTGACTTCATTTCGGAAACTTTTCTCACTGATAATGTTCAACATTTTCATTTGCAGCCGAAGCCACCAATTTGTTTTTGCGTGAAAACGGTATTGAAGTACTGAAAGCTATGCAACCGCAATTGCAGAAGAAACTATCGGTTGAATTCTCGGGCATTGCTAATCAACTGTTAAAACACGTTCCACGTGAAGCCTTCTTGGTAGATTAAGCCAATTCTTCGTGATCCAAAAAATAAGAGCAAATATTGTATGATATTTTCATGTTGTTTACTAGACTTAGAGAGTGATGTGAATAGCACAGTCACTCTAAAATGCCATGACAAATGGCAATTGGCATCTCTAAACAGTATCCATGTGACAAAATCCAGAAAAAATATCTTATGCAATCCACTAAATATGATTAGTGCTAAATCCATTTTTAATTTAAGTTCGACCACAAACTGCGTTTTAGGCGGCATCTATTCGATTCAAAGAATTCATTTAGCGTATATTTATCCATCACCATCAACCATCTAATTTTTTTTTCTACATTTTTCTAGCAAACAGAAAATCTCTTCGTTTTCTTTGTATTTTAGTTTTGCTTTCAAATTGAAGAACCAATTTCGAATGATAATTTAAATGTTAAGCAAATAAATTCTACACAAAACTAAATTTGGCTATTTTATTGGTAAACTTTAAGTGTCTATATGCGATTGTGAATCTTAATCAAACTACTTTATATTCTGGTAAATGCTTTGAAAAACGAACAAAATTTGTTAAAAAAAATGTGATTTTTTGACCCAAAATACACATGATTTTGTTTAAATTTTGTTAATATTTTGTTTTATGTGTATGTTTCTATGGGAATGTTTAAAAAATCGTTTGGAGGATTTAAAATCAATTTTAAAATTGAGTTCTTTCCATGGCCGAAATTGGGAATGCCGAAAGAAAAATCGACAAAAATTGTGGCTATAATCGGCGCAATTGAAGTTTTGCTCAAAGCAACACGATTTTTCCTCTCAAAATTCTTGATAAAGAACATTCAGGCGACATTCGAAAAAGCTCTTCGTTCGCGAAGAATTCTAACCGCATCAAAGCTACATGACGTCGATGGCGAAATGTTCTGTTTGAATTTCAACTTTCAGACTCTGAAAGATTTCAAGGCATGATAATCAAATAATTATCATATTTTCGGATGAAACCTTAAAATTGCCCATGGTATGGTCTTCGAAATTGTGGCCAAATCACGACATCTTGAATCCGAATGAAAAATGTAATGCCTCAGCACTCGACTATTTTAGCTCCGATTCCCAACGGTTCAACCGAGACAAACGCTGGTGACAGCTGTATGTTACTGTATCAACGATGGAAAACCGTTGTACCGAACATTTCGCTCATTTTGTATCACAGTCTTTCTCTCTTTCACATTTCCGACGATCTTCGTATAAAATGGGCTGCACGAAACGAAGCTTCGGTTAATCGTGACCTAGACCTCGTCAAAGAAAGTATTCGCGTGAAAAACATCATTTCGGTCGCGGCATACCACACATATACACTCCGGTTGGAACGTAAAAAAAACATCTCTTCTTGTCGATCACTACTCACACACTCTTTTCATCGTCGGATGATCATCGCCGTCGTCGTCGTTAATTGAATTTCTTTTGTGTGATTCCGTTATTTCGTATGTTTACGTGACTGTTTGTGTGAACATTATCACGCAGTTGTGTGGAAAAAGTGACGGACAGAGCATTTTAACGCGTCAAAGTGAAAGAATTCCAGCTAAACGAAATTATTTGTTGTGTTTTTTTTTTCAGTTTGTTTGTTTCGAACTTTAGTTTGTGACTTTCTTTTGGTGAGTAATAATTCGGAATGTGAAAAAGTATTCGAAAATCAAATAGAAAAATATTGCAGAAATCCAAAATGAGACAATTTTTGAATATTTTTGCCATCAAGTTTGAAAAATTGAAGAAGTAAAGCAAGATCCAGTAGCAACGATTTTGAATTGGATTTACATCAATCGTCTCAAAGTTCATCGGTTATAAATGAAGAATATTTTTAAAAAATTGATTCCACGAATCCAAAAAATTAAATATAAAATTTAATTCCAAAAATTAAAGTCGATTTTGGGCCAAAGACAAATGCATAAATAATTAAAAAAATCCTAGTACAGTTCACTAAACTCAACTTCAAAATCGTACAAACCGAATTTTGTTGACGTCAATGGAAACGATTAATTGGTGTTTATGTCCCCACGTCCTCTTTATTGATTCGCGAATGTGATTGGGCAGAGGGAAAGTTTTCACTTCGATGGTGAAATTTGAAAAGACAGTTTGGCAAACCCATTGATTTATTTATCTGAAAGTTAAACAATAAATCACACATTTTAAGTGGCTTCAGGTGACAAATTGAAAACAAAAGAAAAAACGTCCAACCATTCCGTGCAGCAACAATATAATACGCGCTGTTTCAAATGTTAATTAGCGTTTTGGGCTTTCCGTAAAAGCAAAAGCGCAAGTGCTCTGAAATATTAATCACTGAAATTGAAATGGTTGTATGAAATTTGCGGCGAGCATGCGGGGCAATGTCCGTCCGTAAAATGCGCACACACCACACCGTATGCCGTACACATGAGTAAAGCACATAATGACCGCATCAATAGATCGATAATAAACATGTTTTGCAGCAAAACTTTTGCCTTGTAATAGTTTTGAAATACCACGATGCTCTTAGAGACGGTTGTTGCACCAAATGACCGATCATAAAAAAGACATCGAATACGGTCTAACTTTCATCAGATAACCCATTTAATCAATAATCAAAATATATTTTAATGTGTGATTTTGATGCAGAATTCTACATGGAATGGCTGCAGCCGAATATTATTCATCGAAAACCATTTTCGTCATTTTATCGCTTTTACAGAAAAAACATTCAAAAATGCAATCGAAAAACTTGTACATCGCGGGAGCTGCAGTGGCTGCTTTGTCCATGGTTGTGCTCGCTCTTCAACGTAAGCTTTAATTTTGGTTATGCATGGGAAATCCCCGATGTAAATTAACATAATTCCATCTTCGTACAGCCTATTACATCCAACAATGTTCACGAGATGATCCAGAAGTGAACACCTGCCTAATGCACAGCGCCAATCGATTGGCTCGACTATTGCAAGCTGGTGTGCCTGAGTTGGATATGCATGAGGTGAGTCGAATATGTCCGTTCTTTCATTTATGCCATGGGTTACGTAGATTTAAGAATCTGAAATTCAGTTAAAAACCATTTGTCAGTTCAGTCCAGTTCAACGTGAACTAGTCCATAAATCCAAAAAGCGACGATATTCGGCGAGATGTTTGTTGAAATGTCGTTGTTTGGCATCGACACACAAACCTATTTAAATTTCATTGGTTTTTTTTTCGTGTGTGATGTATGAAAGAATTTTTCTTGCATGCGCGTCTCGACGAACCATGGAAATCGATTCCAATAAAAAAGTGTGTTTTGCATAAAATTAGAATTCAAAGCGATGGAGATTGGTTGGCCGAATGCTTCACTTCAGGCTATAAAAATCGGAGATTTGAATACACATAAAAGAAGAATGAGACGACTAACAAAAACACTGTGATTGCATTTCGCAATATTTTGTTTGGGTTTTTTTTAAATGGTGAACGCGACCGCGGTTCGGATGTTCATAAATCGGTCATACTGAGAAACAAAGAAAAAACACGCACGAAAAGACATAAATCAACAAAATTCAATATCATTATCAATAACATCTGATCGTGTGTAGCAAACAGAAGCATCGTTCGTTTGCATGCGACCTTTACGCAATATTACTTTGTTTATCACATCGTAAATATGCTTCTTTTCTTCTTGGCATCGAATCGGCTTCATGATGACGACGACGATGGCATCGACGCCTTCTGAGCATATTCTTTCGCTTTGGCTATGGTATAATGTTGTAATTTATGTCAAGATTTTGTATCTAAGCACCCGATTCGCAGATGACTCGCGTGCTCATTTGCTTTGTGCGCATCGTTTGATGCTGAATTCGTCATTCACTTTTTCGTCTTTTTTTCCCTCCATTGATTCGTTTAGTCTTGAAATGCTTATTTAGTTTTGTTTTTGTTGCTGCTCGCTGTTACTATCTCCACTCTATTGTGGCGCAGCAGCTGTTTTGCCAAATGCTAATTTCCATTCGATGAAAAAAAAACCATGAATGATGATGATGGCTCGTGCGTGACACTGCGCTTCAGTTTACACCGTTTGCAAACGCGAGCCGATTAATTGGCACACGAATGCAAATTGATTGAGCAGAGAAAGTGAAAATACGCTAATTGCCCCTTACCAGCATCAATATTTGATGTAAGCACAACTGGAATCGAGACTCACATACTCAATTTTTTTTTAGCTGTGTACAGTTTTTTGAAATATATATTTGAAAAAACTATTCTTAACTCTATTCATCGATAGATTCTCTACCCAACCATTAATCAATTGAATAATTCTCTCAGATTGAACCCGTTATCGTGGACGAAATCAATATTCAATTGGGCGGCGGACCCGATGGTTATCGTGCTACATTCCGAAACATTGAGGCCTACGGCGTCAGCAATCTTACATTGACCAACATCAGGTAAGCCAAAGAATTGATTCAATGAGCATAGGGTTCTAACAACTCTCTCGATTGCTTTGAATTCATCATTCAGAATATATCGAATAGATTTTCAGAACAAATCAACTGGATCGCTTTCAAATGCTTTCTCTAAGCGTTGACTGAACGCGCATTAATCGTAACCGATTAACCTGTTATGTAAATGTTGTCAGTCGCTATTTAAAATGCGTTTCGATAAAACTAGATTTTTTCCGAAAATATTCGTTGAATTTTTTTTCCTTCGTCTTTAACATGGTGGCTAAAATGCCACGGTATTTCAAGCGGTACAAAAGAAATATATGGGTCAGTGGTGCAGTTCATTCACTTGGTCAATTGTCGTTGATTTAATCAAAATGTATCCAAGCGCATCGATGTGCTGAATTAAAATTCACAAATTGAATCTTTAAATTGATTCGTTTCATTCGAAAAAGACAGCTAACTGTGCCTTCAAAGCATCAGACCCACTAAAAAAGCGGCGTTTTTTGGTTAAACCATTCCGTAATGCACAGCATGAACTGATCACTCAAACATTGACAACGACGACGACAAGCGCACGATCGCATTTAATCAGCGGATCTGATCAAACAAATGCCAGTGCTTTTGAACCAGTTCTTGGCTACATAGCGGTAATCCGCTACTAATGACTTTTATTCTTTGAAGTAGAAGGAAGAGAAAAAAATTGTCGCAGATGTAAAGTTCATTGCTTTGTGTTAAGAACTCTTAAAACGCTGTTCATGTGTTTTTGAACCGATTTGTTTGGATAACAAACACTTCATACATGCTTTTTTGGTCATTCGTTGCACGTGTCGACACACTGCCATCATTCGAGTTGAATGGCTATCACTTAATTTTCACACTCAACTCGCGGTACGTGATGTGAATTTCGAGTGTTGTTTTCGCAAACTTCCACATCTGCACATGACCGAGTAATGCTAATTGCAACTTCCTCGTTGTTTGCCATCATTTTTGATTAGCAAACCAAGTTCATTTCCGTATTCACGAGAACATCACCTTGTTTACTTACTTAAAGACCTACATTTTGCTTGCTGGAAATTTAAATGTTGAAAAATTTTTTTTTAGATCCGACATCGATACGCTACAATTTCAAATGACTTTTGAAATCCCACACATTCGCGTAAAGGCCCAATATCGTTCGTCGGGCGTGCTAATTTTAGTGAAAGCTTCCGGTGCCGGAGACTACTGGGGAGAATATGGTAAAATAAATCACATTTGCATCACCAACCAAATCATTTCGAAACTAAAAACCTTTTAACATTTAATTTTGATGTGAAAAAAAAAATTAAGTTGAAATGTTTTCCTCTGCTTCTATTTCGCATGTTGGCTAATAGATGGCGTACGTGCCAAGGTTTACTTCAAAGCCACACCAGTTGACCAACTCGATGGATTGACTTATTTGCGTGTTGAAGAGGCCAAAATGGATTTCAGTGTCAAGAACATTCAAATGGGCGTTGATAATGTTGCTGGTGGCAATGTTGTGATCCGTAAGTTGAATGCTCCTATAATGGCGAGGAAAATGAAATCTGACCTACGTTTGTTATTTACATTTTCAGAGGCCGCATTGAATCTGTTCATCAACAGCAATGCCCAAGAGCTGTTGAAGGAAATGAAACCAGCTCTTCGCAACAAATTCACGACGATTTTGCATCTATTCATTGATCGACTATTTGAGCGCATTCCATTGGAAAACTTTTTAGTTTAATTTATTTAAAGCTATGCTTTTGCTCCTCATTTTTTTTTTATTCAATCATTATTTTAAGTCACAATTCAATTTAAGTGCTTTTGTTATTGTTATCATCAAAACATGAATGATGTGTATTTATTGTTTGAAGAATTTATTACATTTCTTTTACATTCTTGATAAAACCTAAGGAATAATATCAAAGAATGAGTTTCATTGAATAAACAAACATTTCCCTTTGAAACAATGCAGTTGTTTGTTTTTTTTTCATTCTAATTGCCAACAGACGGACCACCTGGACATGGGACAAAGTGCGTAAGTGTCGAATGCAATTAAATTGATTAATTGTCGGCTATTATAGTCATATATTAATAATTGGGCGATTATTGTTGCTCTCCTTGATGCATTGAACAACGTTCGAGCTTTAGTGAAATCGATTTCGCAACAAATCAACAGTTATTCATGGTTTTCTCAAAAAAACTGTTCGCTTTTGACACTCTGCGCTCACTTCATTAAATTGAGACATTTTTTATCCATTTATTCATAACTAATATAAAAATACATTTGTTTTCAAACTTGTTGTTCTCTCAATCGAATATTCAATTCTAAAAATAGTTGAGTCTCAATCAGAATGTTGTTAGCCAATCACTTGGCCTTGACTTTTACCTTTGCTATGGTTATCGCACACTGGACTGAACCACCCATACGTAAGCAATAGCACGTATTGAATATATAGTAATTTTTCAAAAATTTTCAGTGAAATCAGTCAGTTTTTTTCCTTTTACTTTTCGAAATTCACCTTGGAAAATGTGAAAACATGTAATATTCAATCATTTCGAAAATTAAAATAAACAAGTTGTTTTTCACCAAAAAAAACGAACAAATACTTGCTAAAATTTAAATATTTAATTTCAGCCAACTACTTACACATTTGTGAGAAATTGGACCAAAACTTAACGGAGTGTCTAAAAACCAGTATCGACAAACTGCGTTCAGTGTTGATTGAAGGCATACCAAATGTTGATATTCCAAGTCTTGATCCGCTCGAAATAGATAATTTATTTAAATTCGACCGAAGTCACCATGGATTGCATATTAAAGCAGAAAATGTTCTTGTTCTCGGCATTTTAAAGTTTAATATCGACAAATTGGAGTGAGTTCAATATTTTTCTACAGGAAAAAAGGAAAACGAATAGACTTTTTTCTTAATTTTAGCGTTGTGAAGCATGGAAAACAGTACGATGTCGATGTAGTTTTTCCAAGGCTTCAGGTCGAGGGTGCATGCGACGTCAGTGGACAAGTGAAAGAGTTTTTAGTTGATGAAGCTTGTTCATTTGTTGAAACATTCCGTAAGTTTAACTCACTAAATTATTGAAATTAATGACAATTTGATTTTGAATAAAATTTAAGATCTTGAAAAAAAAACAAATAATTTAAAAACTGCAATATTCATCGACTAGATAATAGTTCTGCAAAAGTGAAGGCACATTTTTCGCATGTCGCCAACGGATGGCTGGTGCAAACGGATAAGATTGACGTTAAAATCAAAGCTAGCAAAGGTGTTGTTAAATTGTATGACCTGTCCAAAGGAAGACGAATACTGGGTAACTTGAAAAGTAAACGAATGATTCTGAAAAAAAGCTTAATAAAATTGAATTTTCTTCCTCAGATCGTTATGAAATCGACAATGTGATCAATCACAACTTTAATAAGATGAACAAAGAATTGTTTCCAGTCGTAGAGAAGGTGCTTCAGCATCAATTAAAAGAGATGTCCAACAAAGTGTTTGGAAATTTTAGCTACGGTCAAATATTTCCCATTTCATTTTAGTCTGTTTTTTTTTGTCTTTGAAAATAAAAACAATCAATGTCATAAATTTATAGTATTTAATTTTATAATCATCTCGAAGCATGATGTTTAAAATATCTTTTTTATGTGTGTGTATAATATATATACGAGTGTTTCATTTTCATACCACGCTGAAAAATTTTCCATGAGAAAACTACTGCTATACAGAGTTCATCTAAATTTTTTCTTCTTTTCGTGTAATTCATTTTATTCCCCGTCCTAATGTCAAATCGGCTACTTTCTTTCTTTTGTTAAAAAAAAAATTGTGTTTGTGTTTTTTCCCTTACAATTAATTTCAAATATACATTTCAAGTCTGAAACACAATTCCGACTCGATTTTGATTACAACATAAAATTTTTAAATTTATCAAAAATTAAATTCACATAGATCTGGCGAAAATCTCTCAAACAACAATTGAGTTAATTGAACAGAGGAAAAAAAACATGGCTTCAACACCAAACTTCTGAACTTAAAAAAAATTAATACTAAATTTATGGGTATAATAAAAAAAACTACGGTCTCAAGTTTTTGATCATGATCAAATTATTTCTAAGAGGTTGAAGCTGTTATGTGAATTCATATTATTCCAATTGCTTGGACATGTTGTGTACACTTTTTATGGTATGATGATGGTTTCGGTCTGGTTTGACTTTTGTCCCTGTGCATGTGAGGTGTTTAGCAGCGAAACACCGGCCGATGATCCCGATTGTACGTTTGTAATCGTGGCGTATGGCTGCGATGTGGCTGGCAAAAATATCGTGTTCGAATGCAATAGCGACGCTGATTTGGATGAGGCACCAGCCCAATTTGGAAGCGATCGACCGACAATGATGCACGATTGATTTGGAGATTGTTTCGTCAGCGATTGCGTGCCTTGGTTAAAGTGACGAGATGGACTTATGGATGTCTAAAAAGCAAAAAGTTATCATTACCATTAGTTAAGAGCAAATTCTCTAAACGAAAAACAAGTTTCACTTCTCTTTTTGATAGATTGTCGGTGTAGTAACGGAGGAAAATGGTCCTCAGACAAAAATGAACTTACGATAACATTTTTCGGTAGAATGTTCCGCAATGCAGGCACTCCGGAGTTATTTGCAACGCTTGCAGCAGTAACTGCACGATTGTTGACTGTATTCAAATTGTCTTTTTGAATGGATACATGTAACTTTGGATGCTGAGATGCTTGTAACTGTACTCTGATATCTGGCTTTGATGCGTTTTTACCAGCCGGCTTGCGTGACTAAAAAAATCACCCGATTAGTTCATCGTGATAATGTTTGATATCGTTTCAAAAATAAAGAATTACGAGACTACTGAAGAAGAAAAATGATTAGCGCCTTACATTCTGCACGTTCTGGGTTGTTTCGACTTGAGCACAAGTTGCCATGTGCTGTTCCCTGTAAAATTGAACAAATAAAAACGTCATTTCAAATGTTCCAAATTGGAAATTGCATATTTCAATGGAAAAAAAAACCTGTTCTGACTATTGTTACATACCAATGCTTCCGCTGGCAAATGTGGTTACAGTACGATGTATTCCAGCAACAGTAAAATTGAGCTTCTTTCAAACAATTGGCGCACCATTGTTTCTTTTTTGCCTCTTCCACCGATCGGATGCGCTCCATTTCACACTGTTTGCGTGTGTCATTGATTACACGTGTACGCTCTTTTTCCATGCTCTTCTTCATTTCATTGAGCAAGCGATCAGTATTTGCTTTGACGTCGGTAATTTCCTTTGCGTGGGCATTCTTCTGTTTCTCCATTTCAAGTTCTAGCAAACGAATTTTCGCTTCAGGATTTGACATGTTGGCCAAATCGCCAAGTGTGTCTTCGATAACTGATCGGAAGAAATCGGTCATTTTATGTGCATTTTCCATTAGGGTTTTGCACACCGAACCGGCTTCAGTGGGGAACACCGAGTCACATTCGGCGCGCAACGGTGCCGCTGGCCGAGACGATAATTTGGGTGGATTCCGGCGGATTATTTGATCGGTTACGGCAGATGCCATTTGTTCGGTTATCATTCCATTGGAAATGGTGTTAATCGAATTTGGATTCAATAGAGATGGCTGGCTGACGGCTGGTATCGACAGTGGTGGTGGACCGTTTGTCAAATTGGACGTGGATGTGCTCGAGGGTGCATTGTTGGTAATTGTGGATGACTGGTTTTGTGTGAGAAGCGAAACACTGTTTACACTTCCGACCACTGACAATGGCGGCGGTTGCGTTGAATTGTAGCTCAATTCGAGCCGTGGTATACCATCTAATGGTATGCAAACCATATTGGTCGGCGCTGATTTATTCAAAGCAAGATTGTTGCGCGGTTTCAAAATGGATGCCGATGCATTTGTCGTTGGTCCTTTTGGGAACGTTTTGCGCGCTTGTTGCTGTTGATTTTGCAACGTCATTTTGTTGATATCTTTCACCGAAATCGAACCACGAAGCCGAATATTTTCGAGCAATTGATCAATGCCCATGGTTGATTTTTTGACTGGTGTATTTGTACTGTTTGGCAGATCCTCTTCGATAATCATCAAACTGTCATCATCGGAACTCGTCTCCGTTTTGATGTTTGACAGATTATCATCGGTGTTTGCATAGTTTTTAGCCGGCGTATTTTCATTTGAACTAATCAAGCAGATTGGTGTTAGAGATGCCGATGGTGTCTGTTCACCTGGATTTGAGACATCATTCTCCATTTCCGGCTCTTTTTTCACTTCAACAAATGGCACCAACACCAATGGCGATCCATCATCTTTGCTGCCGACACGTTGAACTGTGTCACTTCTCGTCCGTGCGGCTCCTTCGTTCATTTTTTCATCTGTATCACATGTGGAGTTTTTATTTTGAACTGGCTTCGCATTTGCGCTGCCGTTCTTTCCGCTCACGGTCGGTTTTTCGGGTGATTTGATCGTTGTCGGATTTGGTGGCGTTGTTCGTTTCATCAAGCCAACACTACTCAAAATATTCGTTTCAAAAATGTCTTCAGATCGTTCGTCGTGGGTAGATGTTGTAGCCTTTGGTTCTTCAAGTTTTAAATTTTTCTCGGGCGTTTCACCCGCATCGCTTGCCTTTTCATCTACCGATAGCTTCCTCTTTTTGGCTGCGGATTTGATCGATTTCTTTACCACAGCGACCGCGTTGGCAATCAGTTGATCAGTCTCATTTTTCTCATTCGTTGAATCTGGATTGTATCGCACAAAGCTCACCTCTGGCGATTCGGTGGACGAATTCAAATCCAAATTGGAATGAATGGCATTCACTCGTTTCTGGTCGAGTTTTTCAACAGCCATACTCTTGCGTCGCAATACCTGGTATGATTTATGATCAAGAACCGGCGGCTTACCGTCGCTGTGTCGATTCGTTGATTTGCTACGTTTAATCCGGGTGTCGCTTGTTTTGCGGCGTGACAGAACGGCTAATGGTGGCGTTGGTGTGCGTGACACAGCTCCATCGCCGGTTATGTCAACGGTTCGTTTAATTTGAGGCAATTCCTTGGCAGTTTGGTCCTTCTTCACCACCGACAAATGATTGTCAGCGGTTTTAACAATTTTTAAGGTTAAATCCGGTCGGGCGGAGCTGCTTCGGCGGCGACCACCACGTGCACTACGCAACCCTGGTATCATGTCCAGCAAATGTTGATCGGCCAACTGCGGATTGAATGGCGTTTTCAACTCGGAGTACTTGAACGAACCGTATTTTGCTTCAATGTTTTGTATGTAGACATCCACCTCCTTTTGACACATAAAATGAAGAGAGGAGATACAAACAGTTCAATTAGAAACGGAAAGAATGAAATGTGACTGTATTTTTTAACACTGATATCGTAAAGCTATTGTTTATGTAAGAAATTGCACCAGATGCTGGGACATATCACGTGTTTTTGAAATTACCACTGAAAAATCTCTTTCAATAACTTTTTCTCAATCTCTCACTCTTTCACATTCAATATGAAAAATGGCTTACCTTAACACAATCGGCAATAGTGTTTCGTTTGTATTTATTTGTCGGTGGATTTGGATCTTCACGCGAATACAAATAGCAATCTTTCGCTGGGATATTGGCTCGATCATGTTCACCAAAGAAACGCACATCGACCAATGTCGAATTGATGGACATAGCTTTGGCCGGCCAATAGGGAAATCCCTTAAGCTTTGCCCATAGAATTAGATGCGGCTTCACACACGTTTCGGTGAACCAATTGTCAGTCATTGTGTTGGCATTTAAGTAGCATTCAGGGCACGTTTCAATATCGCCCACCTCTTGTTTGCTCACTTTTTGCAATGATTTTGCCGCTCGTGTCACTTTGTAGTTATCTGTTCGGAATTACATGGTGCAATATATAGTACAGTTTGATAAGAATATCGCTAAATTCAATTTATCACTACACAGTGAAAAATAAAAGTCCACACTTAGGCGGATTTTCGACTGGTAGAGGCGCCCAGTCTTATATTTTGCCTAGTAAATTGAGTTTCAGACGAAAAACCGACTAGATTATAAGCGGAATTTCGCCTGCAGCTCAAATTACTAGCAGCAATATCGGCTGAATGCGTTTTTAGCTGAAAAAACGGCTAGATGTGGACTTTTATTTTTTACTGTGTATACACACAAATTGATTCTCAATCGTGTATGTGGATATAAATAAACGAGTTTCAAATGTTTACCCGAAAAATAGATGCTACAATTATGCAGGATCCATTTGATATCCGATAAAAATGCCTCGGAATTGGTGTACACCAGGTTGTCAATGTTGTTTTCAATTTTGCTCAAATTGATTGGGTTCACAATGACATCACCGTAACCGGGATTCTGCGTCTTGTTCACCGGGAACTGGAACTGTTGGAGCTGCAACCATATGGAAATGTCATTACAAAAAGTGTACATCAGGTAGAAAATTTCAAACAATAAAAAACAATTTCAATGACCGACGCCATTTTGAATACATGTGTCAACATCTGTTCGGGAACATAATGAATTTTGCAAACAACTCACATTTGGATCCTGTAAAAGTCGGTTCATGGCGTACTTCAGCAGCTTGTTAAAATGTTTCACATCGAATTTTCTGCAAAGATAAAGAAACAAATTACTCATACAGCAGCTGTATGGATTGTAAGAAGATCATCTTTCTCACTTTTTCTTGTTCTCTTTTTCTGCCGCTTTGATTTCCACACATTCGGGGCATTGCCATTTTGCCATCTCGGCTGGCGATAGGAGTTTCATTTTCAGACAATTTGCATGATAAGATCGAACGCAACTGGAGCAAAGCATTTTTGTGTCCGTTTGATGGCATCGCCAACAGTATTTGTCCCATCCAATCTATGGAAACAAAAGTGGAAATAAATCAAATGTCAATCAAACACTCCAGAAAGTACCATTTCATCAATATTCCACTTACTCTGATATCGCTTGCTTTCGATTCAAAGCCAAACGACTGCTTGTTCGCCATTGTACTCTTTCTTCGTTCGCTGATGTTTGGTTGCTGTTCAGCAAAATAGTCGACATCATCGTCGTCATCGTCAGCGCCACTGTTGTTGTCCGTTTCATCGTCGGTACCACGTGTCACTTGTTGGATACCTTTCAAAAATTGTTTTTGCTTCGCCGAAAAGTCCGTATTCATCGATCGGGTGTTTCGTTTGCCAGCACTGAAACTGCTCGTAATCGATCGGTCACTTTCTTTAGACGCACTGCGAACACTGGTCGACGATGGGCTGGCACTTGGATTGAATTGTGCCACCGGCACTTTTTCATCGACCAAAGTGGTCATATCGCTCAAACTACTCTTATTGTACTTGTTATGCTTTGATTTGCCAGATTTCGTTGGACGTCGATTCCGTTTATTGTGATCAATCACAAATTCCGACAGAACTTTCGATTCATTTACCGTTTTTTGCAATTGTTCAAATTCACGCTTAATTTTTATCTGATACGTATCACTCAGTTTTGTATCGTCGACAATGTCTTCGTTGGTGCTGCTATTTTCGTTCAATATTTGCTCTTTCTTTATTTCCAATTCACTGTCGTCTCTGTCAAAGTTTCCGTTATTCGACGTTTCGATCGTACATTTTGTTTCATTTACATTCAATTGGTCGATTTCATGTTCGTTTGTTGTTGTTGTTGTCGCTGCTGTGACATTTGTCACATTTTGCATTGCGATTTCGCTCGTCTCATTAACCATCGTTTGCTTTGCATCGCCTTGCTGTTGTACTGGTTGTGGCGAAAATTCAAATCCTTCGTTCGCCGCATTTGTTTTTACTACAGTTGCAGGCATCGATACGGGCGAAGTGGCATGATTATTTTTCACACTCTTTATCAGGATACGATTATTGTTCAGTAAATTTACGGTGTGACCAATTTGAGGTTTGGGCGGTGTTACACTACCACTGATATTTGATGTGGTTGGCTCTTCCGCAGGCATTTTTATTGGTGATAATTTCTTCAACTCCGGTCTTTCTGCGGATTTTTCAAGTTTACTTCTATGCGATGAATTGGAGTAGGTTTTTGGTGGTGATTGAGATGTTGTTGAAACTATTAGCGGTTGGACACTGGATATGACACTACTTCTTGGCTGTAATAGTTTAACGTACACGATTTGGTTGACATTCGACTGGGTTGGTGGCGGTGATGATGATGATGATGTTGGATGGATAGTACATTTAGTTACCACTGAATTGCCTCTGATGATTGGATTCTCTTGTGATTTACTGACTATGAACGATTCACTCGTCGAATTTTCACCATCCAAGTCTTTTTCCTTGACATCAGTCGATTCGCTGCCATTTCCAATATCAGTACTTTTCAGAGATTCATCCGCATCATATAGACTATTTGTGACATTTGCCCTGCCATCAGCGCCAACTAAAATATCCATTTCCTCATAATCATCCCTACAGCTCAAATCGTCCGCACTCGTTTCCAGTACAATCGATTCGATGGCTTTCGCTTTTTCTATCTCATCGATATCCGAAGGCATTTCCAATATGGATTCCGTTTCCATGTCCTGCAAGACATTAACAATCTATCGATTAATCAATAAAAGAAAGAAACAATTGAATTTGTTCATTAAAAAAATGTTTTTTTATGAATTAAATATGCGTATTCATGAAACTGAATGATTGATTAGTGAAACGAATCGCGAAAGCGATTTGGAAATAGGGAGAAAATTTTGAAACGGGGCCTATTTGAATTATCACCCAATCACATTCAACTACTGAACACGTCAAAATTCAGCGATAACTTTTGATTATACATTTATGTTTAGAGATAAATGAATGACCTATTACAATGTATCCCCACCGTTCAGTAGCAAACCAGATGGATTATGTTGTTTGTCCAATTTTTTTCTCAGTGATTGTTTTTTCATTAAAAACCCTTATAAATACGTGCTAATTTATCTATGATGCATCCAGACAAATCGTATGCATAAATAAAAATTCGATTTTGGAATTGGTTGGCATGTGATATGATATGGCGAAGGAAAAATGTAGCGCGCAACATGGAACGAAAAATGTTTTATTCGATCCTAATGACTGATTCGGTCGGTCATTGCGTGTGTTTGGGTGTGTGTGCATGTGTGTATGCAAGCCCAATCCGTAAACAAATATCTACACGATTTGTATGTATATTTTCGCTCACAGTGTGTCTGGCTCAGCTTTCATTGAACGGTGGAAGAGAGAAAAAAAAGAATTACACCAAATTCATATATATAAAATACATAGAGAATGGTATAAAGTGCACATTAAATGTGAATGAGAAAATACATTGCGCCATTTACATTCGGCAGATTACGTTTCATGAGACATTGTGCTGTGTAGTACGAGTCGAATATTAAACGAAGTCAATATGTCACAAATGAAACATTCTCGCCTGACTGTGTGCAAAAAAAAAATATGAACGCGCGTTATGTTTGCTTCTTTTTTCTCTCATTTTTTTTTCTCTCTGTCTGTATTAATTCATAATAATTTTTTTGTTCATTCTTTCGACATGTTTTTGCTTTTTGCTGCTATGAACGGCGACTCGGCGCAGTAGCACGGATCTTACTTGAAACGCACACATGAAGCCAAAACCGACATAAATTCGCCAATTATTTATGCACACATTTTTATCTTGTTTAGATGATTGTTACAGCCGATTGTGGGCTTGTTGATTACAATTCCATTCTGTTAAAGGATATGGCTCGCTTTTCAATTAATACTCCACCTACGGTATTGAATGACTGGCTGGATAAATGAACCATTGACAGATATTCCGAATGTATGGTGTACGAGATTTTTTTGTGAATTTTTAGACCGAAATTTTTGATTTGTCAATTTCCGTCAAAAAGGACTATTACAATTCCAAATTTTATACGCATGCTGAGCAAAAAAATATCCTAAACATTCTGGTGTATTTTAAATAAATGGAGAATTTGATATTCAACATGGAAGTATTGAAATCCCATTGATATTATTCATTTTCGCACGTATCTGACGAATTGAATTTCAAAATGTAAATTTTTACTGAAATTTTGACACACTTTCAATGGCCAAGTGGGTTTTACTGTAAAACTTTTACATAACACTAAACATCGCTCAATTGATAATGAAGTGCTGGTTCCATTTACAGAAAAATAAAATAAATTTTGGAATGAAACAATCAGCCTCTTCAGATATTAAGCCAAAAAAAAACTAAAGCAAAATAAAAAAATTAGTACCATCTATTAGCAAATGCTGAGAATCACAATGTTTTTTTTCACCATTTTACCTGACTCATTATTTCTGTTTAGTTGTGTGTCCGTTCAAAAATGCTGGTGCTAACGCACAATATGTTGATTTCAGAAGGAAAAACGAATCATGTAATTATATTCCTCGTTTTCATTTTACTGCAGGATATGCAGCAATATTCTCTTTCGCATGCCTTTGTTCCCACCAATTGAATATTTTCCTTCAGCAGCAGTCAGGGCAATGTGACTCGTTCTCAGTTATACTAAAATATTGAATATTCGGAAATGATTAATTATAAATGATTAAATTGATTGAATTTCGAAAAAGATAAATAGAATAAAATGGAAATAAGACGTGTGTGTGTGTGTGTACTTGTGAATGCTGAAAATGGCACTCACTTGGAATGTGTGAACAAACCTTTGACAGCTATATGACATATTCATTCACTGAAAACTTATTACTTTCATACGATTAGCCTTCATTCCCGTGTGCTTTCTGGTTTTCTAGGTACTGGCTAGTGTGTGCTTTTTTTTCTATTTCTCTCAGTCGCGTTTCTTATGGTTCTTTACGATTTTTTTCTTCTTCTCTATCGGTTCGGATAGCGATTGTCTGTTTATCGATTGATCTTCTCTCCGGATGCCACCTAAACACTTGCTTCGTTGTATTTCGAAATTTTAAAAAACAATTTACAATTCGATTTACAAATGGTTGGGATTTTTAGGTCGAGTCTCTATCAATCACTAAAAAAAAATATACAAATTGAAAAAAAAGGGAATCTCAATTCAGAATCTAATACAACGCCGAAATAATTATGAGAAATCACTTTATTTTACTATAAGTGTGTTCTACAATACACTAGCAAGATAATAAGCAACTCTCTCAGTAGAAAAATGTGCACACAAAATCCAAGACACATCCATGCACATGTACGTATATGCACGCATACATGCTCACCGATATGAAATGCCAGTGTTGGGTTCACTCTTGGTTTTCGTGCAATTGCGTCAGTATGCGTTTGTGTTCGGCACTCGGTTATTGTTGCTGCTTTTGTTGTTGTTGCCGTTGCTGTTGCTACTGATGCTCGTCGTTGCTCGCTTGTTTGCGACGTCGACGATGTGTGAACTTTTTTTTAGGTTCATATGAAAGAGACGAAACGACGCATGTAGGCAAAGACGTTGTTGTGTCTTCGGGCTGGATGAAAAGAGTACGAGGACATGTTGTTTTGGCATGGCATGCGTGCGTATGTGTATGTGCTCTACTGTCGTAGTCATCGTTGCCGTTGTCGTTTGTGTGTGCATTTTATCTAAGCGACCCAACTGAATATAGAAGCAAAGAACGTGAAAGACAAGAAACGGAACTAACAACAACAACCGAATGACTTTCTTCGCCGCAATCCCGTCAATTAGCGCACAACGCTGTATTCTGACCATTTCGCCGCAATCACGTACACCTTGAGTTACGCTTGATCATTGAGCGAACTAGAGAGAGAGAGAGAGAAAGAGACAAAAAATGAGGGACGCACACACATGGGATTTCTTTGGAAAATTCCATATAACACGCTCACACGCTGCTGATGCATTGAAAACACAATTTATTTTTAGAAATTTGTAACATTTTGATGAATTATCGTGAATTTTATTTCTTTTTATGCCAGAAAATCTAAGCCATCAGGTTTCTTTTATTTTCCATTGTTTTCGGTTTTTTTCTTCTTCTTCTTCTTTTTACTTCTTCTTAAATGGTAATCGTTTTGAAAGGAACTCTTACGCTATCTAATCCTATTGAACTATTTCTTAATTACAAATAAAATTTATTTTTTATTTCGTTCCGATTTTGCAAATGTAAACAGGTTTTTTTAGCGTCATTATTGGTTATCAAAATTCAACAAGCGCTTCTCACAGATTTTGTTTTGTGTATGGTTGAAAAGAGTAAAAAAAAATTAAGATTGAAATTTAAACGAAAGCGATTGTTTTGGTTGGCCTTATGTGCTTTCAATTACGACCATTCAGTTTGTCCACACAGCTTTGTACGGTATCGATGAATTTCTTCGCCAAATCAGCATTTTTGAATCGAACTGAGAGACTTTCGAGTTCACCGTTTTCCTGTTCCTCGGCAAAGTTTTGGCCCACCCAAATGAATGCCTTATCGTTCTGTCTCATCGGATTGATTTGTAGATCAGCAGTCAATGCCATATTCAAAACCAGCTTGTGAATTTGTTCACGGCGCAACAGCAAACGATATCTACCGTTGCCTGGATGATGCAACACTTTGAATTCACCGACACCTCGTTCTTTCCACTAGAAAACGGACAAAACATGGTTTAGTTTAATGATATCTTATGCGGGAAAAATTGATTTTCTCTCAATTCAAGATAATGAATTTCAATGAATGTTTACCTCTCTGTTGTCTGAATCGAACCGGTAGAGTTTGGCTCGTTCGCCAAACAGTTTTTCTTCATTTTCTTCGCCGGTGCTGACTTGAATTTCATCGGGCAATGCAATGATTGGTTCATAATGTGGATCGTAGTTGGCATCTTCGGCGTGATGTTCACCGTCATCATCGTTGGATGCTGCTGTTTGATTGCCACTGCCATTCTGCGGTGACATCAAATTGCTGAACGTATCTTTGTGTGATAAACCAAAGAATCCACCAGTCGTTGATGGTGCTTTGCTGAAGGCCGGTGAACCATTGGCTGAGTTTTGTGCCAGATCTGAGAAGCTGACAGTGTTTGCTGTTGCAAACGGTTCGCTTGTATCGGTTTTCTTGGCAAGATCGGCAAAACTGAGGCCACCGGCGCTACTGAACATCGTTCCGGCCGATTTTTGTTCGACGGATTTGGGCAATTCGCTGACTGGGGTCGATGTTGAATTTGGCGGTGGTTGTGTACTGGCCGACGAATCAATTCCTGTGACCGGTGTTAGGGTCGTTGACGATGGCAATTTGAATGAGAATCCAGTGGTGGGTGTTTCTTTTGCCTTGTTATCACTGTTTCCATTCGTATTTCCTCCAAATATGTTTGTCGATGGGGTTTTCGTGACATTAGTCGCACCGAATGTGGCTGCAGTTCCGAATAATGGTTTCGATTCAGCTGGTTTTTCTGTGAATGTTTTGTTGATATTTACATAAATTTTCATTTTAATCCATTTAGAAGCAAATTTGGTATCAAAGTCAAAGTGAACAAAACAAATCTATTCGCCGCATATACTCGACTAGAAATTTCTATTTTAACTCACCTTGAGGTTTGCTGGTTGCCGTAGCGAATGAGAATGGTGACTTTTCCTCAGCTTCAGAGAAGGAAAAAGATAAAATGAACAAAAGTTAGCATTTTTTAAGATAAAGAAAACTGAAAAATTGACATACTGTTTCCTCCAAAAACGGCCGAACTATTGAACGAGAATGATGGTGATGATTTGACTGTTTCGGCTGATGGAGTTTTTGTTAGGTTTCCGCCGAACAAATTCGACTGTCCAAAAGCGGTTGGCGGTGTACTTGTTGCATCTTTCTTCTCAGTGTTCGTTGTGAATGGCGACTTGAAGCTGTTGCTGCCAAAGAACATGCCCGTTGGTTGTGTAGTATTTGCGGTTGATGTTGGTGCAAAACCGAAGCCATTTCCTTTGCTTTCATTTCCGAATGATGCGAATGAGAATGTGTTCTTGCTGTCCTTCGACAAATCGTTGTGTGTGGTGTCCACTTTCGGTGGTGGATCCAATGGTAACGGATTGTCATCGACTTGACCGAAATTCGTGTCTTTCACTTCAGAGAACACGAAATCGTCTGAAGAACAGCCGCGGCAACCAGTGCAGTCTGTCTTTGACTTGTACTCAAAGAAATTGGTCGGTAATTTGAGATCGGTGGTTATTTTACTCTCCTCAGCCGTTACATTCGACGCAGCGTCTGCCTGGTCGTTGGCGTTGTCATTCACAACATTTGCCGCAATTCCAGCTAACGCATCATCAATTGCATTTCTGAATTCTTGGGCTATCTCTTCCGTTTTGAAACGCAAGCAGAAATTGTCCAATTCATATGTTCCCTCGCTGAAATCATTGGCAATGAATTGCCATGATTTTGAATCTTTGGGCTTGTATTCGATATCGGGTGTAAGTTTGTGATTTAAGCAGATCTTGTGAATTTGCTCGCGTCGCATCACAACACTGGATGAAAAAAAGTAAAAAGTTAAAAAAAATATTAGTTGGGTTTTATTCCATCTAACGACAGATTTGAAATACGCCATTGACTCAATTCAATTCTCGACACACTTACCGCAATTGGCCAGTCTGTTCGTGTTGCAAAATTTTCACATAGCCAAGACCACGTTCACGCCATTCTGAGCTACGGAAACGGTACAATTTGGCGCGATGTGAGTAGAGCACGTTTTCGTCCTCTTCGCCGGTTTTAACTTCAATTTTGTCAGGCAATGGGATGACTGGTGCAAAGTAAGCGGTGCTTTCCTCTTCTTCAACATTTTCATCATCGGACACGTCTTCAACGCCATCGTTGTGCTCAACGGGCTGTTGCTTTCCCGGGCTCTTGCCCTTGAACACAAAATTGAATTCCTTGGAATCCAATTTTGGAACGCTTGCTTCGGCTGGCTTGAATGCTGGAACAACAGAAGCACATGCAGCTGGTGCGTTCTGCGATCCAAATGAGAAACTAAACGATGACGAACCGAATGTATTGGTGGCGGTGCTTGGGGCAACCGTTGAAGCTGCTGTTGACGCAGGTGTTGCAGCAGGTGTGTTCTGAGCAGCAGCCAAATTGCCAAAACTGAACTTTGTTGCACCGGCTAAAACAAGAGGCGATTTTATGAAAAGGATTTCAAGAAAAAATGTACGCAATCGACAGTATATACTGTTTCAAAGAACGAATTTGTTGTAAATGGAGAAGAAAGTCATATGTTTGCTTACCGTTTGATGAACCGAAAATGTTTGGCTTCTCTTTCTTTGGAACGGTGTCATCTTTTGGTTCTTCACAGCATGCACAGTAGATGGCATCGCCTGTGTTTGATGTGTAGCATGCTTTGCACGACCATGAGCCTGGCTTCGGTTTGAATTGGTCGCCGAATCCTTTTCCTGTTGGTTTCGATGCATCTGTTTTGGTGTTTGTATTTTGTGCTGGAGCCGCCGTCGCTGGTTTTGTAGTAAGATTTCCAAAAGCGAATGTTGACTTGGGTGGTTCGGTTTTTGCGCTGTCTTGTGGTGTACTCTTCACAGCGGCCGATAAATTGCCAAAGCTGAATGTGGATTTCGGCGCCTCTGCTTTTGCATCGTCCTGTGGTGCATTCTTGTCTTTGGGTGAACCACACGATAGACACTTTGTGTCAGTGGCCTTGTTATTGACATAGCACATTTCACACGACCATGAACCAGCTTTCGGCTTGAATTGATCGCCAAATCCTTTGGTTTCAGCTGGTTTATTCGATGGTTTGTCATCTTTGGACGATGTCAATTTAGCTGACTGTGATTTTTCATCGGTCATGTGGCTCTGCGCCGATAGAATTGCATCGTGGAATTGTTTGCAGAGTTCAGCCGTTTTGAATCGAATTGCCAACATTTCCACTTGCAACTCATTCTCCGAATAATCCTGTCCGAACCATGTCAATGCCGTTTCAGCGTTTGGCATCTTATTGAACTTTGTATCTTTCGCTAAGAGTTGATTGCAGCAAATTTTCAATACTTGTTCACGGCGCATCAACAAACGCACTTTGTTCGGATCCTCTTTGTTGACCATCACCTTCATCTTGCCGATTCCGCGTTCTTTCCACTCTTTCGTTTCTTTCACGTAACGAAGCAATTTGGCGCGATGTTCAAACAATGTGATTTCATTTTCTTCGCCGGTTTTCACTTCAATCAAATCGGGCAACGGTATAACTGGATCGAAGTGTGCGGTTGGCTCATAGTTGTCTGCCTCTTCATCCTTTGCCGAATGTGATGAGGTGTTTGCGTCGATTTGATTTTGTGGAGTCTCTGGCGTTGCAGCATTGGCCAATGATGATGTTTCCGATTTGTTCAATGACTGGCCGATGTTGCTGAACGAAAACAACGGTTTCGTTTGATTTCCAGTTGAGGATGCAACTGTTGATTGCACACCGAATGAAAATGATGCGAATGGGCTTGGTTTGGTTGCGTCTGATTTTGGTGTTTCGGTTTTCTTTGTATCTGGCGTTAGCGTTGTACCGGGTGACGAGAATGGCGTGGATGAGGCTGGTTTCGAGAGATTTCCAAAGATTGATTTCTGTTCTTGACTCGTTGGCACTGTGGCTGTTGATGTAATCGTCTTCGCGTTGATATTCGTAGGTGATTGGGTAATCTTTTTGTCTTGCAAAGCTGCCGTGATGGTTGGGTTTGCAAATGCTGCACCAAATGCTGGCACGGCCGTATTATTTTTGATGTGTTGCGGTGGAATTGTCACACTGAAATTCGGCGTCGCCTGTGTTGTGATCGATGAGATGTTCTGTGGCACTGGATCTGAGCTTGTGATCACCACATTAACCGGTGGAGCCTTTTCGACGGGTGTATTCTTGAATGACGTATTCCATTGTCTCTGTGGCGGTGTTTGCGTTATGGATGCCGCACTTTGATCGAACGATGGTTGTGTGTTCAATGGGCTTGGTTGAACTGCTGGTTGCACAACTGATGACATGCCCGACGCCAATGGATTTGTAATGGCATACGATGGTTGAACCAACTGTGGTTGTGATGGTGGCGTTTGAGTGTGTTGCTGTTGTTGCAACAAACTCATTAGATTCGGATTGCGCGCATCATTGGCCAGCTGTGCCAACATTTGTTGCTGCAAATTGTACACATCATTTCCATACGGTATAATTGGTGCCTGTTGGTAATTGGCTCCGAGCTGCGGCAATTGGTTGTAGTTCTGATTGGCCGCATTTGCAAGAGCCGCATGGTATGGATTCATGCCCTGCATTTGACCGTACATGTTGTTCATCAGTGGATTCATGTTGAACGAATTGTTCAAACCTATTTGGTGGTTTTGATGCGAGAATGCCGCCGACGTTGGTGTGCTTCTTGCGTTCAACTGAAGATTACTCTTCGGGACCTGTGATGATTTCGGTGTTTGTTGATTGAACGTTTGATTTCTACTTACATTCGCCAGCATCGATGTGTTGTTTAGGTTATGATTTTGATTGTGTAGCTCCTCATCCAAGTAGTAGTCGTCCAAATCAATATCGTCGCCATCTTCTTTGTTGAGTTGCTCTTCGATGTTTTGCACTCGGTTCCGTACTTCGGCTACATCCTCTTTCAAAATGTTCAACGATTCCATCATTTGACGGATCATTCGTTCGATGTTGTCATAGCCACTTTGTGGCACCGGTGTTGCTGTTTCCGCTTCGCGATCATATCTGAGATGGGCCACCGATTCCTCCAAGTCACTACGTCCATTTGCACTCACAAAACTATCGCTCATGCTCTGATTGGTTTCGAGTTTACGGGTTTCGTTGTGCAATCGCTTGATGTCTTCATCGACGATTGATTTTAACGGATGATTTTTGTCGACATTTGGCCCATCCAGCAAATCGAGTGTTTGCTTCAGATAATCTCTCGCTTTATCCAAGAACGCACGCTTATTCTTCTTTGGTGTGTCGGATATTTCAGTCAGTTTTCGGTATGATTCTGCCTGGAAATATGTAGCGAACGGCAATTTTATTCCCGCAAAATCTTCAATGCACTCTTCGAATGCGTTTTTGTTGAAGTAACGACTGGCCAAAAATGTGATCGCCTCCTCGGCCAAAGCATTCACTTCGTGCTCAATTTCGAAGAAGTTATTTCCCGCCGCATATTTGAACAGACGACGGAATGGCTCGGATGAGGATCGAGAGCTGGTTTGCATGCGAAGCATGTACAACGAAAACTTGAACAAGGCTTCACTTCGATCTTCCAAAAATCCACGCTCGACCGTTTTCGATGTTTTTTGTGCCTTTTTACTGAAAATCTGACCCAATTTCAGCAGAATGATCAGGTCCATTTTTGGCGTACCAACACCACGAACTGCTTCGATTCCATACTGCAAGGTTGCACGCGATTCGGCCAATTCGTCGCCGGCGATGTTTTGATAGATCTGTGAAAGTGCACAAAAAATGATTGATAAATGACTTTATGTACAAAAAGGTTGGATTGAAAAGTCGCAATAAAATCAATTACAGTACCTTATACGCAGCCGTCCACCATTCGCTTTGTTCATCGGTAGTCAAGATGCTGGCCATGTTGGCATACGGCAATATTTTGGGCTTGTTTGATTCCGGAACCGGTGTGCTGTTCGGAAGCATTGTGTTGTCCATGCTGATGTTTCGTTTGGTTTGCAGGGTGCTGGCGTACAAAAATGTGTCGATATCGAGTTGACTGAGTGTTTCCGCGTTGCAATTCATCAAATTGGCGGTTGAGAAATTCAAATTTTGGAATAGACCACATTTGAATTCTGGATCGATGGTGATTTGTGATTGTTTCGAACTGTTTCGCAGGTCATTTCCGAGCGCGAGATAAACCAAATGTGCCAAATTCGATGGATCGGCCTCCTGTGATTTGACTTCGATGGCAGTCAAATTGTTGACGTCCGGCCATTCGAAAACGGGTACTTCGAATGCACGACTTTTGATGAGATACGATCCCGATATCGCACTCTGTTGTTCCTTGCTGAAGAAAAGGTTGCGATACAATTTCTTGCGCCAATCTGAATCGGCAACCGTTGATCGAATTTCGTTCAGTACATCGTCTTGATTCGACCAAACGCTGTATTTGTCGGTGCAAATCTTTCGCAGATTGGCCAAAACCGCATTGTCACTGTGCGAACCGGTCGAAATGCACGATTGAAGTGTGCGTGCTGCTTGTGAAACGCGGAAACTACTCTGAGCTTGCCACAAATCCACTAATTGTTTTGTTGCTTCAGATGCGTTTCTCAACCATAATTGATTGCCATCAATTGAACCGAAGTTGACGGCCAACAAGAGCAGTGGCAATGTGCTTTTGGTTGTTTCGTGCCAATTTCCTCGTTGCAATTGTTCAGCTTCGCGTTTGAACAACAGTGAGGCGGCGTGCAAGCTAAGTTGGCCACGGAAATGCGACAAAAACTCGGAAGCCAAATCGCGTTCGGAGTCGGGGAACGAGCACACAGTGGCCACTTTATTCAGATTTTGGTCGAGTTCAAAGAGCAAATTGGTTGCCTCAAGTAAATTATGGTCGATGGCGTTGGCGTCTTTCGGTGAACGGACCAATTTGAGGAACAATTGACGCTCGATCGTCGCTATCAATAGCAACCAGTATGGCCAATTTTTGTTGATCGTGGCTGAGTTTTTCTCTTTGTACTTGTCGAGCACGAGTGACAGCGTTGAATACCAATCATTTGAGTTTCGGAACTTACTGTTCGGTTTCATTTCAATGTCGGACACGTATTTGAAGGCATCTTCCACTCGATTCTGATCCAAAAAGTGGTACACCAATCGAATACGCAGTCCAATGTCGAGCGGCCGTCGAACGATTTCCTTGAGAATGATGTCTTGAACGCCAGACTGGTCACCGCCATTCATGAATTTCAGTTTTAAATTCAACACGGCCGAATCATGAATGTTACGCGATTCAGCCAATTCGTACCAGTATCGTGCTTTGGCCGGTGTGACATCTGACAATTCATTGTTTTGCAATAACTTACATACTTCGACCAATAGATCCGTTTGCTTTTTGTCCAATTCCAATGAGCGCTGATAGGCGAGTAGCTGCTTGTCCGGCCGCTTTAACTTTTCATAACACTGACCTAGAACTTTGTATGCCGCTGCATTTTTATCGTTGGCTTGTATGTACCGCTGAATGTATTCCAATGCAGAATTATATTCGCCAATGTTGTAATACAGACCAGCAATTCGATAGCCGCGAAGATTTTTCTGCGCAAAATTGACAGAGAAAATAAACAAAAAAATCCAATCAATTGTTGTTTTGAACAGAAATACATACATAGAATGAAAACTTTTCGATATTTGAACATTTTCATTTTTCAACAAAAATTGGTATAAATAAACGCGATTGAAATAACAAACAAATGGCAAACAACGCGTCGATAGATTGTGTATACCGGTTAACGGCACATCCATATCGCACGTCCATTTTGTCAAACAAATCTCGATTCTGTCATCAAACCAATTCACACAAACGAATTTCACAATGTGTTTTTTTTTTCTCTGTCGTCGACAATGCCGAAAATTCTCGACTCTATTTGGATGGGATCGTTCCATTTGTTTTAGTTTTCAATGATTTTTTTGTATTGTGTTGTTGAATTTTGCATCGAAGGTCGTGTTGGTATTGCAACACAATTGTCAATTGACGTTTCCCTCCAACAGCTCAATACTTTTACTAGCAATGCATCGGAACTTCAACGAATGACCATCGCACGCAACATCCAATCAATTTTTCAAAAGTTTTTTTCTTTTCACAAACTACACTCGATAAAATGCATTTACTTACTTCGTCCTCGCGTAATTTCGATAGCGTTGTACGCACATGTTTGTCGACGTCCTTCTTTGTTCGTAACATCTTTTTTCGTTTTTGGATTTTCTTCTAGTGTCGCTTCTCTCTATCGCGTTTTTTTTTATTATGAGAATTCTACACTTAATATTTAAATCGTCGTCGGGTTTGCACTGTTCACACGACAAATTATCAATCTAAGTAAACTGTTTCCGTTTGATTATTTGCTATTTTTCGAAGCAATTGGTTAAATTCTTTTCTTTTCTTTTCTTTTTTCTCAAATCAAAACCGAATTCAAGTGACTTACAAACATCTATCACACAGCTTTGTTGAAATAGCTATGGCGGCATAATTTTCGTGTTGAGGTACGGAGCAACGATGAAACAACGTGCATGTGTCTAAGTGCGACGGAATGCTTTGCGTTTCAGTTCAATGGATACGTATTGCGAAATTCGTTTCGTTTGACATGTACGCAGCCACTTTTTTCCACTTGTTAAATCGATAAAATGAAATGTAGTTCTCGTTGATTCAATGAACCAATCGTTGATTTTTAATGAAAAAAATGGAAATATCATGGAAAATAAAAAAAAAAATCACATAGAAATTTTTTTCTTAACATAAATTTGTGTCTGTTTCCGTATGCAATCGAAACCAATGACTTGAATTTCGACATTTCGAATTTCATCATTGAACGAAATTTGGCGCTCAAATGTGAGGTTCTCCGTCGCTGTGTATGTCTCGGTTGTGTGAGAGCGAGACAACCGTATGTGCATGCGGAGATAGAGAGAGAGGACGGAATGATGATGAGAAATTACAAGTGTCAAACAAAATAAAACCTCAGATTCTAGTTGACCGAACGTCGATGTTACATTTTTACACCACACTCGTCGCTCTCACGGTGTAGTATTTTCGTTTTGTTAGTCAGTCAAAGTCTAAAAATAGTTTTCGTATTGTTGCTGTTTACTCGAGAGTTTTGATGAAAAGTATACTGACACGGTAACTCATATCACATGAATAGTTTTCTAATCGCAGAGGAAGCAATTTTTTGATTTGACAATAAAAAAAATGTTTTCTTTGATTGGAAGTGTGAAGATGTGTGTATTCAGCTAAGATTTTGTAACCCTAGACACGTTATATGTGTTTATAACACAAACACACACACATAAAGGTTTCCTCGGTTCTAATTGGATTTTTCAATAGCAAAGTGTCAAAACACAAAACTTCACCCACAACATACAAGTTCAATGATACATAAGTTGGCTGTCTCTCGACTGTGCTGAGCTTAACAGAAAAGAGAAAGAGAGTGTGAATTGTGTGTTGACCAGTGTGGGCTCTTCTCTCTTTCTATTCGTTTGTTATTCACACGGTATTTCTTTTCCGTTCCACAGAATTTTCTGAGCAAGAGTCGAACGACGAATGAATTCAGTGAAGGTGTCAATTGGATTTTGGAAGTTCAGCAGTGCTGTGGTGCAAAACGTAAATAGTCGCAATTACAACACATATCGGCAGCTCAGCAATCGATTAAGTCATAGCAGAAGAGTGATTGAAGGTTAGTCTAATGGTCAGGTGAAGTATAGCTAGTTAGTTTTTAGTTATAGCCAGACGAAATGCGTATCGAATTCAATTGGATTACAATTCGGTGGAGGTGTGTTTGTGTGCGTGTGTATACGACGAAAAGTAGGTCATTTGAGCCATGAGTGAATTACGAAAGGAAGGAATTACAAATTGCTTCATTCATTCCGTGGTTTTTAATCGACATCAAAATCGCACATTTGTCTCAACACGTTGAGCACGACTCGAAATGAGCATTGTGAACGTGTGAAAGTGTCGCATTCTTTGCATGTACATAAAAAGCACGTAAACTAGCTACGGCAACTACTCGGTACAGCAATGCTCGATTCAATAAATCTCACTCTTTTGCGGTGCGCAATCATTGTGCATATCAAAACCACATCGCTTCACTAAAGTCGGGAAAAAAATCATTAATAATCCAATTGCATAGTTCGAATGAAGCTTCACAGTCCATTGAATTTAGAACAAAAAGTGCAGATAATGAACGAGCGCGCTGATTTCGATTCGCGCTGAGAAAAAAGTCTATGCAAAACAATCATAGAGCAAGCAAAATATCTTTTCAGTGTTCATATAAAGTCACGGCGATATTTCATGATGAGGGCGTAGCCCAATCTTCAATCGCGCAATTCGCGATAATCATGAATCATATTTATATATTTGGCGATCGGCGTTTGCATTTGTGGCGGTAACGCAATATCACATCATTACATTTCATCGTGATGTTTCATCTTCTTTTTTTAATATTTCGATGACGGATGTTACGAATCACGTCGAAATGGAAATGGCGTAACGATCTCTGTGCTATCTATATGCTGAGTAAATATTTACTTCACTCAAGTTATCGCCTGTTTTTGAGATCACATACACACACGCACACACACACTCGTCTGTCGCTCTCTTCGCGAGTAACCACTTAATTCGTTCTATTCACGCGCCTTCATTCCATTTTCTGTTTATATTGCGCATGTTCCGGCTTCGGATCGAATTGTATTTTAGTTTTATTTCATTCGTCGACCGAATAACACGTGCATATTTTTTTTCTATCCATTCTTCGAGCTCGCCAAGCTGCACGTCTGATAAGAGTATCATTCAAGCAAAGTACATACATTATTTCATTTTATGGCCATCATACATTTTTTGATTAATAGATTTTGAAAGAAAATATCTTGATTGATTGGATTTATTTTGTGTTTCGTCATTGCAGCCGTTACCTCATCCGTCATATATATTGAACCGATTTACCTCAAACATAGCCAGTGTGTCCGTCGATCGTTCAGCACATACAAAATGGAAACGAAACAATCACTTAGACAACGTCTAACTCCGATCCAATATCAGGTGACACAGGAATCGGCCACGGAGCGTCCATTCACCGGCAAATACAATAAATGCTACGACAAAGGCGTCTATCAGTGCATCGTGTGTCACGAAGATCTATTCACTTCCGATACAAAGTAACTAGTTGTAGTACTCGAAGTCTTCTATAACATTGCTGAAGACATCTATCTCTTATCTCTTATCAGTTGCGCGCCAATCGCGCACATAAAAAAGCAAATTTTATATAGAACTTTTTTTTTTCTTATCATTTTTCGCGCTTTTCGCGCAATGAATAGATACGATTCGGGCTGCGGCTGGCCAGCGTTCAACGATGTTCTGGAACAAGGAAAAGTCACATTACACAAAGATAGCAGCATTTCAGGTATAAAACCACTAATCAAAATTGAATGACACTTTTTAGAGATGAATAGAACACCATTCTATCCCGTGTAAATATCTTATTGCAATTGGCAAAACACAAAATGATGTGTTCATTTATTATATCGCGCGTATCATATTCGGTTGTCGCATTCATTTTGTGGTTGTCTGTCATTTTTTGTTTTGTCAATTAATTCAATTATACCTATTTACTGTGAACATGAATTCGCATATGGGTCTGCGCGCGTTTGTATGAAAATCAATCCGAAATTGATCGACATTTTGGAATGAACAACTTTCAACATGACAAATTGATCCATATATAGAATCGTACGTACAATCGATGTCATATGCGCATTCATTTCACATTCGATCGATTGCGTTTTGTTGTTTTGCTTTCGTTTTGATTTGATATATATTAACACCATTTCGATTTATTACTATTATTTATTGCGTTTTGTGTACAAATGCTAAAATGTTTCTTTTGCTTTTTGCCCTTGAACGACACGGAACTGCGGCTTTTTTCTCTGCTTAATTTTTTGGTGTGCGTGCGTATTTGATTGATTTGCTTAGTTTTGTTTCAATTTTTTTTTCGACAATTGCCAAATGACAATGGGTCATTTTTTTGTTTCAAACATTTCCTGATTTAATTTTTGCCAAATTGGGCATTGCAGTCGATGTGTGTGTGTCTTGTTTCTGTCTCAATGCCATCGAAATGAAACTAAAGCCATTTATGGGAATTTCTATATGAATGTCCGAGAATGAAAACGCAACTTCTATTCACAACACATATAAGTGATACACAACATACCGATGTTACACTTTAAAAAAATCTTTTTTGTTGTTACACTTTGAAAAAATTCGATTGTGTTGTTTCATTTCAATAAATTTTTTTATTTTTGTTTCACTTATATGTGTTGTGAATAGAAGTTGCGTTTTCATTCTCGGACATTCATATGATAATTGCGAGCGATTTGTACAACGCATTCATTCATACACAATTTATATGCAAATCACATATCGCATATTGTTTTCCCTCTTTCTACGCAACTCACTGCACTCAACGAAACCAAAGCGATCATTTCTTTTCTCGTCTACGTGAATGCTTTCATTCAGTTCTAGTCCAATTACATTTCTAAGGAAAAGTGAAATAAAACCAAATACGATTTTTTTCTTCTTCTCTTTAACTATTCGCTTTATAAGCAAATGTGCTAATAATGAACGATGGAAACAAAACGGTTCACCAGTGTATATCGTCAGAGCAAATGGTGCACTGCAACAATTGTTTCGAGTATTTTAACGAAAGTAGAGCATAATTTAATCGATGTTCTTCGCTTAATTCTCCTCCCTAAATGCATTTTATAGCGCCAATATCGCATCACTGATCCGATTGCTTTTGCAAATGAAAATACATCCATCAAATTGTTCAATTAAACGAGGCTTTCAATGGTTTGGCTCATTAAGCTCCAACATTTTTTTTACTCTACTAAAAATTCCAACTACGATGTTTTTTTTCTCCGTGTCTCTTGAATTAACAATCAATTTTAGCGATTCTAACCAAAGCCAGATCTTAATTTGTTTTTTCTTCGTTTGAATTAAACAAATAATCTTAGAAAACAACAATTGTGAATAGAAAATTTAGAAATTTAGAAAAAAAAACTCAATCTAGAATTGTAAGCCAACCAGGTGATTAGCAAGGTGAAGGTAATCTAATTGAAATATCTTTCTTTTCTCTCTTTTTTTCTCTCATTCTAAACTCTTCAAAAAACAAACCGAAACAAAAAACATTGACAAAATTTGAATGCTTTGCTAAACGAAAAATTAAAATCCAATTCAAAACCATCACAACATCAAATCGGAAAATTGTTACATTGGCAAAATAAAATGTGCATGCAATTCAATGTCTGCACCGTCATCGATGTTCGGTTCTCTGGTACTCCTCCACGCGCTAATCTCTTTTCACATCGTTATCATACGTTATTGGGCGATTCGACGCGAATGCCAAACCAAAACTGGATCGAATTATTTTATGTGCAATTCTCCCTCATTATCTCCCTCGTATTGGGCTCTTTATTTACTTTTTTATTTTCTTACTCTTCTTCTTTTGCAATTCGGCTTTGTGTTTTCTTTCTTACATCATCATCATCAATATTTCATTTTTTTCTTCTTCTTCTCTTCGATCACTTTATATTGGTTCATTTTCTTTTATTCTTTCATCAACAATTGCATCGTCTCCACTACTTCATTTTTTTTTTATTTCATTTTATATATTTTATTACAAATTCACACATCACCTATAACTAACATCAACTTATATACATCCTTCTCGTTAATTTGCACTAACATCATTCATGTTGGCATACAACTCGTACATTCGACTGACGACTAACATTCATTTAAAATCAATTCATAACCAAAAATTCCAAAACAAAAAATATATCGACAAACCAATCAGGCACCAATTTATTATTACTTCTTAAAAACCCAGACCGCATACGAACTGAAGTGAAATGTGCCAAATGTGGTGCACACATGGGCCACGTTTTTGATGATGGACCCAAGCCAACGAAGAAACGCTACTGCATCAACTCGGCGGCCATCGATTTCATTTCGGCTGAAGAACGGAACAAAAACCAACAAAACAGTTGAGGAAGCGTTGATCGCAACGGAATTGTATAGCATTCAACTGATTCAATACGAAGAGATAAATGTGGTTTTTTTTTACAAATGGCTTTCTCATGATGACCGATCGGGTGTTTTTTTTTTAAATTTTAATTGTATAAAATGAGTGTATTTATGATAACAAAAATGATGCATGAAATTACAAGCCCATCCAGGCCTACTTGAATTGATAATGTCCAAATAAAAATAATTTCATTTTGCCTAACATAAAAGCGAGTTTTTCTATCTCTTGAAATGGATAGAAATATTTTTCCACTTTCTTTCAAAATCAAGACGAATGAGAATTGAGCGTCTCCATTAGAAATGATTAAAATTGAAACGAATTGAATTGGCGAATCTTTTTCTTCATTGGGTGGAGCTATAATCAAGGTAAGTATACAACTGACCAAAAGATGGCGTTAGCATACTTGAGTTCTTCGGTTGCATGAAAGTGTATGTTTGTATGAACACACCAAGCAGAAGCAAAAATGCCGTGCGCTTCTCTTCTCTGTCGCTCTTCAATGTCAAACACTTTGATGAACACAACTGAGAATAGAACATGGCGGTTTACCGTAAATTTTGGTATGCACCAGTTTGTATGGTATTTTGTGTCGCTCAAAGTATCCGCACCATTCGTAGCAACACACTATAACATAGCGCATGTGATTTTGCATCGAAAAATCAAAAGTTTTACATATTATTAAACATTCAGCGATTTGACACACGTGAAAAAGTTAAAAGTATCATTTGAATCTAAAACAAATAGCGAGACAAATAACATTTAAGCACTTGGCAATCGATCGTCTGCGGTTTTTAAGGTGAAAAACCATTGCTATCATGGATAATAGATCTGATTCCGAAAAGAGTCAACCAAGCAGTTTCTGGTTTCGAGGCGTAAGTGAAATATTCCAATTCTAATTGATTTGAACCACGCAACAATTGAATCGATCACATTCTGAGAGTCATTTAGCACGATTTGTCACCAATTGAATTGTTATTTTCTATATTTTTCCACAGTTTAGCAATGAGTGGCAAAGCTTTGCACAGAATATAGTGGACACCAGCCGTGCAGCGTACCGACCACATGTGAGTACTGGAAAAGTGCTTTCTCTGTGAATTTATTGAAAGCCACGCTTAAATTTATACATTTTGTTCATTTCAACAGCTGGATGACAAGGAAAATATCGATCCAAATGAAGTCCCGCCAGCCAAACGACGCGTAAGTAAAAGATATACAGTTGTCAACAATTTTGCATTGCACAAAAATCATTCAAACCGATTTCTAACCTCAATATTTTTTGCTTGACATTTTTAGCGATTATCTCAAGTTCTGTTACCAGTTGGAAACGAAGATCAAGGTCGGCCGTTAGCTGCAAGAAAGCCGGAAAATGCGTCTGTTGCAGTAAATGACATCGAAAGTGTTGCTGTGGCAAATAATACCGTTACAGATGATGTAATTCATGAGAAACAAAACGACACAGCCAGTGTAAGCCAAGCTGACACCGAACCGTTAAATGAACTAAGTGAAGCTGAACCTAAACCAAATGAAACTACAGAAAAACCGAAAATGTTCTTCGATTTGTTGGATGAGGAGGTGTTGGTAAAGATTTTTGGTGAGTTTAAGGCATTTTTGCAGGAAACAACACCGGATAATTGTTATTTTTAACATCTTTATCGCAGATCACTTGGATTTGTATGACCTGTTGCAAATGTCCGATGAAGACACACGCATCGAGCAAATCATTGCTGAAAAAATCATGCCATCACGAGTGCTCAACATCTCAAAAATCCGAAATCACTACTCGATTCGACATGCGTTCAAGCATTTCGGTGAACATGTACGGGAGCTGGTGGTGAAGCAAAGTGACATTCAATGGAAAGATGACAAATTGAGTGAGATCGAGGAGATCATTCGACTGATTGGTAAACGTTGTTCGGACGGAAAACTCAAGAAACTGTCCATTTCCTTTGATATGAACGATATCAAATCATCGGAATTCCGCACACAAGTCCCCGAATGCTTCAAGGCAATCGAATCGTTGACAATAATTCACGCCAGTCGTCGTTCGGCCAACTTTGACCATTGCCTCGAAACATTGCTGACCAGTTGCACTGGACTGAAGTCATTGACGCTAAATCGAATCGGATCAAATGGCAAATTCCTGACCGCATTGAATGCCATCAAACTGCAACAGCTAACAATTGATGATTGCTATCTCACTGAATCGAAATTCTGGCTTGAATTTGTGCAAAAGGGAATTCCGTCGTTGGAGTTTTTCGGTTGGGACAACTTGCACGTCTATGGGCTACAGTTTCGAGAGGAAGCATTCGTCCATATCAGCACGGCTTTTCCATGTCTTGGAGATTTGTCGTTCGACGCTGCATCGGTGTCAATGGAGAAATTCATCACATTTGCGCAGTTGCCTGGGAACCCTTTGAATGTGCTACAACTAAAATGTTCATGGCATGACTATCGCGTTCCAACGGCACTGCCACATTTGTGGTATCTTCAGCAGCTACACATCGAATTTCATGATCGCTCGAATCCCATCGATGAAGAACAAAACACAGCCTGGAAATATGCCATGAAAAGCCTCACCACGTTAAAAATCATCAAGATGCAATCGTCACAATATCGCTTTGGTTGGGATACGTTTATCGATTTGGTGGCAAATCTGCCCAACGTTCAACTGGTTCATTTCCAGGGAAAGGGACAATTTCTTCATAAACACATCGAAAACATTGTGTCGTGTTCACCGCAAATACTTGGGTTGAAATTGGACGTTCCAATCAAAGCATTCACACCGAAATTGTACAACACACTCGTTCGCGATCGCACTCGCTGGTATCGTAAGTCGCCGAAGCTCTACATTTTCATGGATGCGCAAAAGGTGAGCAGCTTGAAGAAAAGTGTCGGTGACTACGCCACAAAAGCAAACTGCATTAGCCTTAATTCATCATTGTAAATGTAAGTTCCCATCGATGTTGACACAGACACAAACATTTTATACCGATGCAAGCTATAAATACGTTTGAATGGCTACGAATATCACACGAAAATAACAATGGCCAACCATTTTCGAAATGAAAATCAGAACAGGCGACAATTGTTATTTTTCAATGAATTTTCTTTTTCATACCACAAAAGTGGTAGTTTATCAAGTTTTTACATAGGAAGAGACATGATCATCTGAGCTAACCAGAAGAAATCGATTCACTCTGGATCGCAATCGAACATTCAGTTGTCTGAACTAAATAATTATTTATATTTTGAAAATATAATTGTCGACAGAAAGAAAATGCAAACATTTTCGAAGTAGAATTTGTTGTAAGAAAGCAAAGAGGAGAAATAAATCTGTTTTGATGAAAATTCTCTCACTGATTGGAATCAGAGAATTAAATTTTTAGATTGAATTGAAACCAATAGACATTTGTTCAAAGAAAAATTGTAAACCTTCAGTTATATCATTGTTATTTGTAAGAATTTACAATCAAAAGAAACAAATCTGAATTGCGTTAGAAGGCATTGACCAAGTTAAATGTTGATTTTTTTCGCATTGGCGATAAGAAACATAGACTATTCAATAAAATGGACAACAAACAAAAAAATGATTGAAAGAAATCGATTTAGATTTTGTAAAACGCATTCACGCATATATTCAACATTGAGCATTGAATGTTCAGCAAATTGCGATTCGAATTGAAATAAAACAATGGAAAACTTATCAGAAATGTTTTAGTTTTTCTCTCTCCCTCGACTGTTTCTTTCTACTGTTGTTCCAAATTGCGTTGAAAACCAATTAACTAAATGCACTATTTGCTTTGGAAAAATCATTTGATCGGTATTGGCTTTTATAAATCGAGAGACACCGACAAAATCACTTTTTGCAAAGGTAACATTTTGCCAACGGGCATCCATAACTAGGTTAAATGTTGAACAAAACCATATTTACTTTGGGTTGTGTCAATTAAAAGTTGCTATTATTTCTCTGCTTCTAATTTCTTTTGTGAGATTAATCGGACAACCGAAAAACGCAGAAACATACACACGAATAAATAAGGTGAATAAGCAAAGCAGCGGCTGAAGGTAGGTACATTCATACCGATAAAAAAAACTACAATCGCTCTATGTCTGCATATCGCGATGGCTGACAAAAATTTCTTTTGTGATTTATGCTTCGCGTAGGTTTCGACAATTGAGTGTCTAGGACGGCATTTGTTTCAGTTCATAGGAGAGAAGGAAAAAACAGCACAAGCACACACATGAAGAACAATGTGGCCAACGGAAAATGAAAAAAAAAACAAGCGCAATGCTTCCAATTCCGAGTATAATCTATTGAAACAGTTTAGAGGCTTAAATTGAATGTTGGCGCGAGTGCGCGTACGCGCCTCCGGTCCAGAGTTAAATGGGCTATTTATTATTTGGACAAACGTAGACAGGAAAGTTCATTACCAAAGCGGAAAAAAGGTTGAATGCCAAATGCCAAACTTTATGAATGGAACGATGGTGAATATGTGCGTTGTTAGTGGGGCCATGCAAGCCACCGTTATTTGTATTCGCATTTTGAACTTATAAATCATTATTATCTGACTCATGCAAATATACAAATAGATAAAATGGTACTTGGACATACGTGTGTGTACATATCGCAAGCGTATGAGGTGGCTCACGCTTAAACCGCAAATGAAAGCCAAATGACTTTGATGTTAAGCTAAACGATATGTCGATGAATGCAAACCGCTAATAGCGCTGCTAAATTAGTCCACATGCTATTTTAATTTTTCGCTTATTCTCGCCCGATTGCTTAACCGTTGTTGTCGTTCAGTGTCTTTTTTTCAATTACATGAATTTCAGCGTTGGAACAAAAGGACCCAAATTTCAATCTTGATCGCAATCTATTTTTGGTGGTGGGACATTGGTGGAACCACAGCAGCGCAAGTAAGACACATTGAAGTCAAACGGTACGCAAAAATTAGACCAACAGTATAAATATGACGGTGCATGGGATTTGTGGTATCAGTTACATTCGTTTCGTTCATCAGCTAACAACGTTCAAGTCAACCAAATAAATCGAGAACTTTACCATATATATATATATTTTATTTGGGATACAATGAAGTGCAGAGTGAGTGCTGAAATTAGAAAAAAAATGAAATTCAATATATTTCTTTGAAAATTAATTCAGTTCAATGAAAGTGATTCATTAAATAATTGTGCATTTCCTTTGTTTTAGATACCATTTGTCGCACTGCTATCAGTGCTCTCGCTATCCAATGCTGTCACTGTGGATTATTACCCTCATGAACCTCATGCACATCCTGCACACGTGAAATACATCGAACCAGCACATGTGAAACCAGTTAAATATTTTCAACCAGCTCCCTTGGCTCCAGTTTACAAGCAAATTCCAGCTGCTCCAGTTAAATACATTCAGTCTGAACCACACCATGTGAAATACGTCGAAAATCCACACTACGTGAAACATGTTGAGAGTCCGCATTATGTCAAACACGTTGAATACGACGAACCAGCTCAGTATGAATTTGGTTACGATGTTCATGATCCAAATACAGGCGATGTTAAGAGCCATACAGAGAAGAGAGACGGTAATACCGTACATGGTCGCTATGAAGTTTTAGATCCAGATGGGTAAATACTAATTTTTCAAATATTCAATTTAATTCAATGCGCTTTTTTTTTGAAAGACTCAATAATAACTCAAAATGAAATAATTAAATCAAAAATACTCAAGGTCATCTAAAAAAAACCACTTTCGAACTGTCCTGTCAATTCTTTTAGCTTTTTTCCATTGATGAAAAAAAAAATTCAATTCTTTTCACAGTTTCAAGCGAATCGTCGAATATTCGGCCGATGAACACAATGGCTTCAACGCTGTTGTCCGCCGTGAGCCAACCGATGTTAAGATCATAAAGAAGGTGTACGAACCCGAATTGGTTAAGCATGTTGTACCAGTGAAGTATTTTACACCTCAGCCCGAAGCAATTGTCGCCGCTCCACCAAAATACGTAACGCCAGTGCATCAGAAAATTGTTGCACCCATAGTTAAACAATTCACCGCACCACAATACCCAGTCCCACAATACTATGCACCACCTGAGCATCCAAAATTCTTTAAACCAATTGAAAAAGTCACCAAATTTGTGAAGCCAGCATACGAATACGAACCTCATCATTCGGCTGTGAAATATGTGACACCAGCATCTCATTACAATCATTATTAGATAGCTCACACTCACGCTCAAGCTCATGAACACCAAGACTATGAATGATTGCAAAATAAATCGCAACAGTATTATTCTCATTTTTTTCGTATTATATTTTTTATGCTTAGCTGATGAAAGTAAGATAATTTGTAAATAAAATGTTTATTACCTTTTTGAATGAATGAATGAATATCAAACGTATTTTACTCGGATGAAAAGAATGAAGAAGAATAAACACATGAAATGTAACTGTTTTCTCTAAAAATTTATTTTATTTAAGTGTTTTCTAGATGAAAGTGTGCATTGTAATGTATATACAAAGAAGTCTGTGTACACAATAGAATATTCATAAAACCGTAAGAAGAAAGCAATCGTTAGATTTAATGATGGTAGCCGCCATGGTGGGTCACTTGTGAAACAGTTGAGTATCCGCTGGCCTGTCCAGAGTATCCTTGTCCAGAGTATCCTTGTCCAGAGTATCCTTG
>NW_022595244.1:8684130-8699873 GCF_009176505.1 Sitodiplosis mosellana
AGAGTATCCTTGTCCAGAGTATCCTTGTCCAGAGTATCCTTGTCCAGCATAACCATGGCTGGCATAGCCAACTTGTTGGACTGGTTGGATGGCTTGGTAGGCTGGTGCAGCGGCAACATGGGCAATTGGAGCTGCATATGCTTGATGGGCAACAACTGGAGCCGAGAAGCTTTGGTGTGAGATTGATTGACCATGAGAGTATACAGCTGGGCTGGCATGGGCGATAGCAACTGGTGCGTGAGCGACAGCAACTGGTGCGTGGGCGACAGCAACTGGTGCGTGGGCTACTGCAACAGGAGCAGCGTGCACAGCCTGAACTACTGGGGCAGCGTGATATACTGGTGCGTGAGCAACAGCAACTTGTGGTTGATGGTGAACAGTTCCTTCACGTTCAACGACTGCGTTGAATCCAGAGTGGCCATCATCAGCATAGTGTACTGTGCGTTTGTGACCGTCTGGTTCAACCAACGAGTAGCTACCTTGGACGGCATCACCGCGGCGTGACTCTTGTTGTTGTTTCACATCGCCGGTATGGCCATCTTGCACCGAGTATGAGAAATCGTAGCTGGCTGGAGCATGCACTTCGTAGGCATGAGCATCATAACCATGTGGGTCTGGCAATACTCCAGCTGAGGCAATAGCCACCAATGAGCAGACAACGATTGCCTGAAAAAAAAAGAAAAAAATTATTTGAATTAATAGTCGATCAAATAGTGAAAATAGCCCACTAGAGAAAAAAAAACTAATTTCACTACAAAACCAAAAGTGTGAGTTCACTTACTTTGAACATGTTGGTTCTTTCTTATTGTTTTTCTTTCTGTTTTGAGTACACAGAGGAAGGCTGGGAAGCGAATGATGCTTTTGGTCGATGTTCGTTCTGCTTTTATACGATTCGATTTTTGGTGGCGAACAGAGGAAAAGATCGAAAACCTGAATTTAAAAGAAAAAAAACAAACAATTTTTTTTCCATCGTTTTGTTCTTGTTGTTCGGTCTTTGTTAAGCAGCCGAAAACAACATTTTTTCATGCAACACCTAGCATACTGCTGGTGGCCGACTGCTGTTTTCCGTGCTATTATCAATTTTATGCAGAAAATTACATAATTTATTTATAGAATGCGTAATTTTTTGTTTCTTTCAAGACAAAACAAGCCATCGAGAGTTGAATGCATTTATTAAGTGTAGTAATGCTGTCTGTACGCATGCAAACGAAAACACTGAACAGCCGAAATAGAGCCAATGAAAAGAAAACAAAAGGAACAGTTGGCTATACAACAGACAGTGACTTTCACTTTCAAGGTGACTCAACCGAAATTCTTGTATAATGTACTTGAAATAAATTCTCTCTTGTTTTTTTTGGCGTTGTTCTCTTTCTCTGCACAGTGCATGTGCTTCTGTGTCTGCTGGTCGATCGATCGCTGCTTGGGTCCAGAGAGTATGCAAACCAGAAACACGTACATTCAACGTTTCAACGACTCAGACGTGAGATCGAATAACATGTACACAAATAATATTGAATGGGCATGGAAACCAACATATGTCTCTTTGGTGCACAGACGAAATGCGGTTTTTTTCTCTTCTTTCGCATACACACACCTGTAATTGGAGCAACTTTCGTGGTTATTATATCGCACATGAAATAATTGCTTATCGTATTCGTTTTAGGATTTTCGTTGTTATACTTTTATTTTTTATTTCTAGATCACATTATTGAATTCGTCCGGGGTTCGGGGTAATGTGAAGTGACACGATTACGTACATTGCATTCGGAGAGAGAGAGAGAGAGAGAGAGAGAGAGAGAGAGCGAGAGAGAGAGAGAGAGAAAGAGAGAGAGAGAGAAACAATGTGAGCAACCAGCATCTGAAATGGTACCATTTGAGACAGATAAATTGGTGTCAACATGATTATTGATCGAACGATTGCCAGAAACCGCCTTCATTCAAATAATGATCATTTATTAAACGTATTATGCAATTAAAAGCACTGGCTTTAAATTCAATTTTGAAACACGGAATTTAATGCGTATTGAAATTGATTGAATAAAAATAATCCATTTTAAAGACGGATTTAAGCTGCCTGCCTACGATTTCCTTATGACAGCTGGTCTCGACTGTTTTCTTTGTTAAGCGTTGCAATTTGAAATGCAACAAAATGCTGCAATCAAATCTTCTAATCAACAAAATGAAGTGTGTTCAACAGCAGGATCAATTTTTATGGAATGGAATTTTTACACAAATCAATGATAATCACATAGTTGAAGAGTTTTTGGCCCTCAATTTCCAATGACAACTTCTTCATCGCTACACTCGATTGAACAATTTGTATGAGATACGAATGCATCATAAATCGCCGAAATGTCTGTATTTGGTTTCATTACTCTGTCTAAGAACATGTTAACTCGATCGGTGTTTCATTTTCAAAGTCTTCATTGCTTATAATCTCTACGGAAATGAAAACATACATAGTAGGCAGAAGTGGTTGGAAGTGAATATTGTTATTGATACGTATATTTTCTGTGCTCAACACATGAACTGGCAATAAAAGTCCAATTTATCTTTGGAAAAAAGGCGTTGATTGGACATTCAAAGTGTGAAAATTTAACAAAATGAAAATTATATTTTTAATTATGTCGGTGGCATCGATTGTTTCGTGATCGGTACGTGATGGCGCAAAGGAAGCCATTGATGCAAAGGAAGGTGATATTCCACATATCGTTCTGATTGAGGTGCTTCATCCGCACACTGGACGTTTCATGCCGATTTGCGCTGGCGCTATTGAATCGCAGTATGACGTATTGACCAATTCAATTTGCGCTTCATCGTGTCAATATCCACCAAATTGTCGACTGTACGCCGGAAGATCCAATATTAGTTCGGGTGGCATTGAGCTTACAATCAATAGTACGATATGGCACAAACCCTATTTTGAGATGGATTTGTTGCTGGGAGAGGCCTATCTTACAAGAAGAACAGATCCAATAGTTGATTTGGGAATTATTCATACACAAAAAATCCCATTGTCTGACACTATCAAGAGCATTGCATTATCGGATCGTGATATGACACATGGTGAAATTGTGATAATTGCTGGTTGGGGTGGAGAAACTAACGAAGCATTTGTAGACGAACCTAAAGTATGTTGAAATATTTTCCATTTATGATAAATTTGTTTTTTCGATTGCTCTTTTCACAACAACTTATTTCTACCAAATTGGTTTCGAATTGCAGCAACAGGAAACGCGAAAGTATGGAAATGCTATAGTCAGTGTACACCAAATGGTGTACATGCTATGTGTGTAGAAACTTATTCAGATGTTCGCCCTTGCATATCTGATATGGGTAAAAGTCTCAGCACAATAACTTATTAGGTCATGATTAATAAATTTTTGATTATTTTCACAGGTGCTAATATGATTTATCCTTATACAAATCAGCTTGCTGGAATCGGTACGTTCTGGCATTTTCAAAAGTGTGGCAATCAATCGTTCGTACGAATTTTTTCGTTCGTAAAATGGATCAAAGAGAACATGTGCGCTGATTGCACAGAAGATGAATAAAGAAAACGATGGAGAACGCAGCACTGACACATTACCAGATCCCATCAATCATAACTTTTACATTCGTAATTTTTGTTCTGTTTAGCTAAAATACGTTCACACTAGCGTTCACATCTCATATTCAATATTTATTAGTTGGTTTTTGGACCAATTCTCCTACCTAATACATTTGGATTTCTGGTATGAAATAAACTGATTTTTTTTGGTGTGTGATATACTTTGTATTTTTCGAAATTCACTTCAGAACAGGCATTATTTGGCATCATTCTGAGCAATGGCTTCAAAATGTGATCCGAGAAAGTAGCACTATAATTTTGAAGCCGATTCGTTCGTCATAAAGATTATTCAATTTTAAAACACTTGATTTTCACTTTTTTCTATTGAACATTTATAAACATTTCAAGAAAAAAAAATCTAAGCTACTTCAATTGGATTGTTCTGTTGCCATTCGAAATGGTACAATGTCTAAATCAATGCTCGAAATCAGTAGAATTCAGAATATTCTAAAATGCTGAACGCAAAAAGCCATAGTAGCAAATGAGGTAAAATGTATCGTAGTGGGCTAATCACTGTCAAATTACGTATAGATAAGAGTTAGAAATAGACGACATTGATATATTAAAAAACGGGAGTTTTTCATTCGCAGAATCAGTTTGATTCAGACCGTTCTCCCAGACAAGTCAAAAATCTCTCCTCAAAATGAAGAAAAGTACGTTTGACCCAAATAAATTACACTATTATTTATTGATGATTTTATTGGTCGACAAATCGATGTCACATTCGTTTCTAATGAAAAATGTGCATAATTTCGTGCAGCCTCGGATACATGGTGGACTACAAGCAGACCCACATCAATTTTCATATCAAGTGTCATTACGACGATTAGAGCCAAGTGTTATAAATCATATTAAAAAAATGCGAACATCACATTACTGTGGCGGAGCCCTCATAAGTGACAGGTAAATACGTTTTTAGCGTTGACACAATTTCAGCCGTTTCAAATTTTAATCCGATTATTTAAATGTATCGATTTTCGGATTTTCAGATGGGTTGTCACAGCGGCCCACTGTACAAGTGGTAAAAATACCAAGGGGATTTGGATACAGATTGACAGTTAAGCTGCATGATATATACTGAATGAATAGTTCTGCAGGTTGCCGTATATGATATTGTAGGGCAAACTGCGGCGCTAGAAGGCTTGTGTTTCAATCTACAAACCCCTGAAAAATACAGATTATAGCAATAGAATTATAGTATTGGGCGCACATCATCCTACAGAAGATGGAACGTGGTATGGAATTGATAGTGTGATAAATTACCCAAACCATAATTTGTACCACAATGATATTTCACGCGTTAAAACCGATCGACGAGTGCATTTTACCCATGATATTAGACCAATTAAAATTAGTAAGCAAGATGTAGGCAAAAGCGGAAGAGCGCGCATCACCGGTTGGGGCCAAGATCAGACAGGCTGGTCACCGCTCTATTTGCACGATATCAAGGGACATGCCACGGCGATAGTGGAGGACCATTGGTTAAAGAAGAAACATGTGGGTGTCATTAGTTGGGGCGTACCATGTAAGTTATTGGGAGAAAATTTGTTTTTGCCATTCGATTTAGTTTTTGATTTCGACTTTCATTACAAATATATCGAACTAGCTTTGTAATACATGAAGTATTTATCTCCATTCATAGGTGCCAAGGGTGTCCCGGATCAACATACTCGTATCTCATCATACTTAGACTGAATTCAAGAAAATACTGGAGTTGTTGCCGTGTAAAGTATTCCATTGAATGTGATTTAGTTTCGATTTTGGTTTCGTATCAATAAATGCTTGATGAAAATTTACGCGCGTTTTTTTAACTCTTCATCATAAATAAACCGTAAATCCAGATTTTAATCCGTTTCAATTGAAAATTGATTGCAATATCATATCGCCGATATAGCCCGGTGTTGTTGTCAACAAAAACTCAACATTTCCAAGGTTGTTGAATTGAAAACATGTCTACGTTCATTTATCAGACTCGGTTCCTGAATGAATAAACAGGGCGTCAAGCCAATTAACGTCGAAGGTATACGATCAAAACTTAATATATCTTGCCTTTGCTTGTGGTCCGCAAACCATTATGAAAATTTGCATAACTTAGCTCTGTTATCTATAAATATTCCAAAATTACAAGAAGATAATTTTAAAAAAGCAAATTATCTAATCACCCTGTGTGTGAAACTCGTTTCTTATTGCTTTCGTCAAGTGCTTCACAGCGTCGTAATGAAAATATTCCATTTTCAAATTATTACTCACGATCGATAAACATGAATCATAATAATAATAGCTGACGTCTTTTGTTCATTCATCTTTGTGACTAACCACTCCAACGGTCAAACTCAAGTTGCCAAGCGTATATAAATGAACTCAAATATTGGTTCCCAATACCATATTGGATAAACACAATAAAAAAAACAGAATCAAATCACTTCGGGCAGCGGAATGAGTCATGATTCCATGAATGAAAGCCAATATTTACACGAAGAAAAGAAAGTATTTTGATAGAAAACATTCCAATTAGTGAAAAACGTCGTAAAATAGCCGTCGTCAAAAAACTCAAGATTAATCGGAATCAGAAATACAATGCCGTGCGTATTTGAGTGTAATAGTTCTTGAAATTCGGTTGTGTTTTTGGAAGAAAAAGGCTGAACAAATGAATTTCAAAAATTTCGCTTGGAAATATACGTTTTGTTTCTTTCTGTTGGGACTAAGTCCGTATTGTGCACGCAGTTCGCACAGAAATTCATCCAGCAAGAGAATGTTGGCCACTTTTCTTCAACTCATTCCCTCAGTACTGTACTTGTTATATATAACCGTGGTCATTTTCTACTTTTTCGATTTGAATATCAATCAACAGTTTTCAATTAACTTAAGCCGTTTTCATGGTGATTACCTATTTCAATTGCTCTATGGCGATGAAATGTTCCCCACTGTTCCGAAACAGTTTGGAGAAACTATGGAACACATTTGGAAGCGTGGAGCAGTACTCAAGCCAAACGCTTCAAATACAATGGTCATTCAAGCATTGTGATCGACAAATTTTTAATGAGTTCGTCATTGTTATGATTTTGTTCACTTGTCGCGTTGAAGCAAAGCTCATTTTTCGCGGAACGTATTCAATTAATGCCGTAATGTCGTCGATGCACGGCTTGTTCTGCTTGGAATCGTTGCATTTCATGATGAAAACCATCAACAAAAGCCTTTCGAAACTGATCAAAAATGTGGGCGATGCAGCTGCTGCGTTTAAATTGTATCAAAATTACGAGGATAAAATGTATGCCGATATTGAGTGTACAAAAATGTTCATTATAAAATGTGGCAAATATCGAAATTGATCAACGACAATTTCGGATGGATTTTCGTGTGTTTCATTATCCAAGTGATGATTAACATTTGGAATTTGGTCACTTGGCTCATCATCGACTTTTACGAGGACGAACGCATTCAGGAATATCAAATCATAAGTACGTGTTTTATTATAATTTTTTTTTTCGTATGTTGTGTTTAGCTGAGTAAACGGTACTTTTTGGTTTTATTCTAACATTGGTATTTGGTTACCAATAAATGTTTGTGCACAAGTCAGTCAATTAAATTTATTATCATTGTGACCTGAGACTAAATCAATCGATTAAATCATTCCACTCAAATAAATCAATTAGTTGTCATTTCGTGAAAGGAGTTCCATTGAAACGCCAATACCAAAAACTATACTTTCGAAACATGTGTTTAATCGTAGCAGTCACTACAGCTAGCACAGAAGTATACATAATCTCTGGCTGAAGGTGAACTTTGCACCGTGCACATAATAATAATTTCGATTCAATCAAAATGGTGTCGTTTAAAGATTTCAAGTTTTGCTATGGGTTATTTTATGTTTTTGGTCAAGCACCCTATTACCCGCTCAAGAACCGAGCTCAAATTAAAGAAAAAATACTGATGTTCCTTCCGTTTGTGGTTCTTTTTTTCAATGTTGTGTTGTGTTCGCTAATATTCCTCATGAATGATATTCAAATTTCATTTCAAAAAAAGGCTTCCGCCAATATATTCAAATACACGGGATTCCTCGTTGGTTTCATACAAAACATTTTTCTGATTTTTTCGAATTTGACCAATCCATATGATGTGTGCATGATGAACAATAAATTATTTTTAATATGTAATTTTATTAGAATGCAAATGAAAACGGAATTTCGTGCAAATAAACTCAGATCGAGGTGGTTGCAAACCTTGTTCATTTGTTTGACCGTAACAACGATTGCACACACTGTACGGATTTCGTTGAAACAATTTTTCCCATATAGCACCGAAATTGGGTTATTCGTCATGAAAATATATGAAATCATAACGGTTTTGCATGCCATGTTCTATTTGCATTTTTTCATACTTATCATAAATTCCATCAGTGATGGAATCAAAAGTAAACATAGTGTTGCTGCCAGTATTTCACAAGTTCTGCTAAGCGCAAAAGGCAAACGATTTAATAGACAGTTGGCCGAATACATGAAACAAATGCGACTCGTTCATGTCCAACTATGGGAAGTCGTACAGATATTCAACAGACAATTTGGATGGTATTTAATTGTAATTATTCTCCATCTAGTTATTGAAGCCATAGCTGCACTGTATATTGGATTCATCGCTTCGGTGAATTTTAGGCCCATTTCTTACCTTTTTCGTAAGTAGTCAATAATGAATTCAATACTTTCTCTCACAAAATTAATAGATAAAGGGTGCTTTTTCCACGCATCTGATCTCTATCAATTGATTTTTCTGTTCATATTTACTTGGTTCAATATAAGTTAATTTTGTTTTTTTGTCTTGTTAATATTGTTGTTTACTAAATAACTAGATACACACAAAATATATAAGCGCACTCTTGTGTAGTAAACTCAATTTTTCCCTAATTTGACCGTATTCCCCACTACACCCAAACAGTTTTTGACTCCTGGAATTTTCCACACGACCTGCCATTGATATCTAGTTAGCAGTAAACGTCTGTGCACAATCCAACCAATTAAATGTATTATCATTATATTATCAGTCGATTAAATCAACCCATTCGAATAACTCAATTTATTCGCATTTAATGAAATAGTTTCCATTGAAATGTCAATGCCAATACCAAAAACTATACTTTTGAAACGTGCGTTGAATCAAACCAGTCATATATATATAATATATCACTTTGTAATAAGATGCGTAATAGGTAATAAGTCCATCTTATTACAGTAATAAGATTGTAATAAGATGATTGTAATAAGATTGTAATAAGTAATAAGATCATCTTATTACAGCAATAAGATTGAAATTGTAATAAGATTGTAATCTCATTACTTTTGGTGCAAAAAAAAATTGCGAAAAAAGTTTCATGTAAAAATCATGTCAATTTTTGTCAGACGAAGAAATGTTGAAAAAAATGTGCCTTGCAAAATTTGACAAATTTTTTTACATGAATCTTTTTTAGCAATTTTTCTTGCACCAAAAAAGTAATAAGAGACTTATTACAATCTTATTACAATTACAATATTATTGCTGTAATAAGATGATCTTATTACTTATTACTCATCTTATTACAAGTAATAAGATGAGTGATAAGTAATAGGTCATCATCTTATTAAAGAAATAAGTAAATAAGAATTACATTTTTTTACTTCTATATGTTAGTGGCTATAGCGGTAAGAAATCACTTTTTTTTATTTGGCTGAAGGGATTCTCGATATCTTGATTTTTTTGAAGTTTTGGACCGGACAGGTGATCTCCTTGTTACTAAGTTCTTTGCCTCATATTGGTCATCAATTTTCGCGTTTTTCCCATGCTGGGTGACTATTTTGATGATGGGCGCTTTTTTTCAAGAATGGTCGATTAAATAATAGTGGTGTTAATAGGTAATGTTAGTGTAAAGTAAAGTAATAAGTAACTTATTACTTTATACTTATTACTTTCATTTTATTACTGTAATAAGATGGACTTATTACTTTGTAATATGTTGTGTGTTGTTTGCTTGTACTTCTCATGTCCGACCATCATCCAATAAAGAGATCAAACGTTGCCGCGCTTTATACCATTAAGTTCATTGGATTTGTGCCGAATTTCGTTGTGATTTACTTGAACTTCTTCGAAAAATTTGATGTATGGGCCGCGAATAGCCGATTATTTTTCATTTGCGATTTTTTGAAAATAAAATTAAAGACACAATTTCGTCTGTGGAGATACAAATCTGAACTTTATCGCGATGTTATCATATGTATTACGGTTATAATAGCCACACATTGTTCGCGGTTAGCGGTTCCTACTCTTTATAAAACAGCAGCCGAAATTGCGTTTTTCATCATGCAAACGTACAAAACAATGGCCATACTTCATGCAGTGTTTTATGTAAAATATCCGATTTTCAACGCTGGAATCAACAATCAGTGGTTTTTTTTTTCAACGAATCAGATTTGTTCATTTCAAACTATGGGATGCGATACGGGTCTTCAGTACATATTTTGGTCGGAGTCTCATTTCATTTATGCTCGAGTCAAATGTCGCCGCACTAAACGCCGTGTATGTGATTTTCCTTTATTTCGTCGGCTCTGAAGACTTTGTATTCTATATTAACCGTAAATACCCATTGCTTTTATTTCTTTAAAGACGTCATTCTTGTTTTTTTTCAGTCAAACCGAAGGGGAAATCACACTTTTTCACTTAAAAGTAATAGTTAGAGAAAAAGTAATTGCAAAAGTAATTTTTGACCAAAAATTACATCCAAAATGTAATTTTCTATCAAACATTACCTCTACAATAACTTTTTTTTCTTTCAATTACTTTTCAAATCTTTTTTTCTCTAACTATTACTTTTCAGTTAAAAAGAGTGATTTCCCCTTCGAGTCAAACACTATATTATTTGTTTGTCACGCACTCAATAAGTAATTACTTAAGCCGGAACTTGTTCCCGAAATTGATCTCTATCAATTGACATTTCTGTACATATTTTTACTTAGATCAATATACAAGTAGACAAAATGACTTTGATGTTTGTTCAGTAAACAGTGTTGCACGTGGTTTACTAAACACTAGATAGGTGGAAATAATTTCATATCAATTGATTATTTGTTGACGCACATTTAGCTAATTGCCCGTATTATAGCTCTTTGCTTAAGTGTAATAACTATATCAAGTGTGAATGACTAAATGTTGATTTGATAGTTACAACAGGCTATTATAAGAATATAGTTATTAATGATATTGATCTGTTATAACCAATGAAAATACGAGTAATTTAAACTGGATATTTCTGAATTTGTACACAGTGAAAGAGTTGTCTTTGCATTAAATAGAAGTCTCTCGAAACCATCATAAAAATGGTATCATTTTCCGATTTCAAGTATTTTTACGGGTTCTTTTACATATTTGGTCAAACGCCATTTTACCCATTTCATGTGAAGAATCGAATAAAATCAAAAATTTTGATGTTCTTGCCAATTGTGATGCTCATTGCAAACGCTGTCTGGTGCTCAGTGCTATTTTTAAATGTTGAATATCAAAAAATAAAAGCAAGAAACACGATTCTGTACATATTTATAATATTGAGATTAACTGCGTTTGTACCGAATCTTGTTGTGATTTGTGAGAGCTTAATTCGTCCGTATGGCGTTCGAACAATCAACCAACGGCTGTTCTTCATATGCAATGCACTCAAAATCAAACTAAAAACACAGTTTCGGCTGTGTGCATTTAAATCGGAGTGCATTCGAGATTTTTCTGTGTGTTTCACAATAATAGCAATTACGATCATTATTCGAATGAACATTCTAATTCTGTACGATTTGAGCACGGAAATCGCCATTTTCTCCATGCAACTGTACAAAACAATGGCAATATTACACGCTCTATTCTACACAAATCTCTTCAAATTCATTCTGATTTCCATGAATGAAGCGATCCTTAAAAATGATTGCGAATCAATTGTTCGGTCTCAAGTTATTTTGGATTTTGACTACGGCCGCTCGAATCGACTTTCGACACTTTCTTTGTATCGAACCCGATTCATTTATTTGAAATTATGGGAAGTGGTGGAGATGTACAACAAACAATTTGGATGGAGCCTTATCGCAATTATGCTCGAATCAATGGCCTCCGCAACAAACTCATTTTACGGCGCACTCATCTACTTTGCGGATTCAGATAATTTCATCCAACAAACTATACGTAAATGTTTTTTTTACTCATTTGCTTTTCGATTGAACTATTGTTCTGAGATAAATGCACGTGTGCGTATGGCATTCAAACGATTAGCATGAGAAATTTTATCAGTTCGATTTCCAATTAATTAATTAGTGTTAGGCACGATTGACTTGAAACACGATTGGTCTGATGTTTTTGATCTTGAATAGCACGGCTTAGCACAAACAAGGTCACATATTGAACACGAACATTGTCGTTTACACAATCGCACTCACACAAATGGACGCATCGATAGTGCCCGCTCAATATATGTACGATAACTGTTTTTCGTGTCCCTCGCCTAGAGGGCTGCGTGTCGTTTTTCTTCGTTTATTAAGCGATCTTGGCACAAATATATTTAATTTGATTAAGTGATTTGATTTTTCCCATTATAACACAAGCATTGAATTGGAAAAATACCCTTGAAACTAACTCTTTTGTCTTGGAAACAAAATCGATCTTTTGTTTCGACTTCATTGGTAACACGTGCCTCGTTTTAATCATACTCAGTTATTGAGTGATTCTTAAAAGGAAACAGTCGACTTTGTCCAAGGAAAAACATTCGTGTGAACAAAACTAAAGCTCTACTGTTAATAATGATATTGGGAATTTCAAGTTCTGATACATTGCGTCGGCATTTCAAATGGCATTTCACGCTGTTCTTTTTATTCGGCCAAAATACTAGGCTACCGAATCGCAATCCATGCAAACGGTTTATTCTTTTAATGCCAACCATTATTTCGATACTTTTGATAACATTCAGTGGTTTTGCGTTTATGGTCGTGAAATTAAAAAATATCGACGACAATCATGCATTTGTACGGCATTGGTTGATGTTTGTTAATATATTGCTAGGTCTTATTGCTGTTACGCAAAGTGTTCGAATGTCCAAGGGAACTCAGAATTTCAGCACGATTTTTAACTCTGTTATTGACACCCTGGAAAATCGAACATGCACACAGATTGATTGGAAAAACATTCAAAAACGGATCAAGTTTAAAATCATAATAATTGTCATTTGCTATTTAGCCGCATCATCAATTCGACTTCTGTGGTTATCACCATTTTATGGACGAGAGCTGGAAGTGTTGTCCAGATTACTACATTTCTACAGAGTTGCAGCAACGTATCATACGTTTTTTCATGTAGATTTGTTCACGTTTCTTAGTTCATTGATAATTCAAAATGTGAAGGCCCAACGGAAAATTATACAGAAAAGAAGTTCGTTTGAGGCAAAGAAGATAAGCTCGTTTGAGGCCAATGAAATTATCAATGTTATGAGCCTCGTAAAGACTCAGCACTTACAATTGTGGGAATGTAGTCAAGTGATTAACAAATACTTTAGTTTTATCATAATCGCAGTTATAATTGACGCGATTTTTGTAACAACCGCCCATGCATATTGGGCATTCTTTCACTGGATAAGTGGCCTAAAATGGAACGTTGTCATGCGTAAATATTGAAAAAAACATTTTTTTCATTTAGTTGTAAAAGCAATTGGTGTCCGCATACTTTTAGTATCGCATATTGTCGGCAGGTACGATACTATAGATTCGATAAGTATATAGCCAAGCTCGAGAATCTCGGTTATGTAATCGTTTATGTATGTGTGTGGTTGTGCTTAGCAAAGCTTCAATATGCGATAACGAAAATATGCATTTCGCACATATTGTAGGAAATTAATTTAGTAATTCGTGGTTTATTGTTGTTCGCTATTATTAATTGACATTTAATTTGTTCGCTTGTAAACATAATTACTTGTAAGCCGTATTTCTTCATCAAAAATAATTCCAAAAAGCCTTTTCGATCCATTTCATTGATAGTGAATGATCCGTGTAGAGTAATTTTCCAAGTGGAAATTTCTTTTGGCCAGTAAACGATTTGACTCTAATTGATCAAGATCATTTGTATCCGTGTCAATAATGGAAACTGCTGTCCGCAACGTTGAAATGTATCAATTCAAACGATATTTTCTCTCTAGTCTTGCATTTGCCTTTTGACTCGAGCGAACAGTGCTTAAATATAGGCATCATATATGATATAGACGCAGTGTAGCAGTGACACATTTAATTGTATTCTGATTGATATAAAAATCAATGATTCCAGTTCTAAAATGATACTAACAGTGGGGGGATTTTATCTTGATGTAGACTTAAATCAGTCATTACAATAAAGTCTTGAGTTACTGGAACGTACACACAAATGATCACTTGTGCGTCACATTGAACGTTGTTTTTCCTCACAGCGATTGTAAACACACACTTTGAACACAGATGTTTCACACTTCGAACGTTCACATTCTGATTCACCGTTGTAATAAAAAATGTTTCTTTAATTTTTTTTATTTGCTTTGTTCCTATCGTCGATAAACTGTTTTGACATTTTTATCGAACCAACTTCAAGTCAGTATTTCCCGATGAGTTGTTTTGACAGTAATGTCAATTCTAATGTGATGTTCCTAGACAATAGCAATTATTTTATAAAATTATCATCGATATTATCAACTTTCAATCAACGAAATTGTTACAAATATCACTCCTGATATTATGTGTTTCATTTTATTTCCGCGCGAGGTTAATGGCGCTCATGTCAATTCTTCCCACGACGTGTCCATGGTTTAATGTTGTCTTAAGAAACGTTCAAATAGTAACTGTTCTGGGGCCTGTTGCACAGTACTGTTACAATTTTTGTAAATTGTAATTGTAAATACAATTCGTTGTAAAATTGTATTTACAATTGAACCCGTGAGCATAAAAAGAACGTATTGACTCTTCGCCGATGAATGCGAAACGCAAAAAAATCGCCGAACAAAGTGAAACACCAATCTTTTATTGGATCAATATGAAGCATGAAATTGTTGGCTACTATTTTATTCACGTTGCGCTTTGTTTCGAAGCGCGGCAAGTGTTTCATTTTGTTCCAGTAACAGAACGTTGTATCACTTTGTTCGGCGACGCGCTCAATGTACTGTTTTGGAAAAATATGCATGATTTGATACAGTTTTGAGTCCATTGGTATGATGATTCATTTTAACACAACACCCATTTTATTTCGCTCACACTTACGTGCATTTTAACGTTGCTGAAACATGTACGTTCTTGTTTCTTTACTGCGCACATCTTTTTAACAGTAAAGCAGACTACTTTGTTATACGGGTAAAAATTGCACGTAAGTGTGAGCGAAATAGAATGGGTGTTGTGCGTCCGTGTTTTGGTCATGTATAGATTTCACTTTATAAACCAATGTATTCACAGCGGCGTGAACCCGCTTTCCGAGGATTTCATACAACCTTCCCATGTAGACGATCCGAAATAGGCAACAGTCGAAAAAAAAAGTTTAATTTTTTTTTCGATTTTCATATAGTATTTTTTTCTGCTCTATTGGTGTTATCGGCACATCGAAATTCGCGCTACTTATCAGTTAATTTTCACTTCATAGACAAATCACGACCAAAACCACCATTAAAATGAATCATCATACCAATGGACTCAAAAGTGTATCAAACATTTTTGTTTCAATTAAAGTGAAACACAATTTCTATAGTCAGCCGATATTTCACGATTCACTTTCAAGCGAACAGAATTTATGTTGCACTCGCACAAAACTGTATCAAATCATGCATATTTTTTCAAAACAGTACATTGAGCGCGTCGCCGAACAAAATGATACAACGTTCTGTTACTGGAACAAAATGAAACACTTGCCGCGCTTCGAAACAAAGCGCAACGTAAATAAAATAGTGACCAACGATTTCATGTTTCATATTGATCCAATAACAGATTGGTGTTTCACTTTGTTCGGCGATTTTTTTGCGTTTCGTATTCATCGGCGAAGAGTCAATACGTTCTTTTTATGCTCACGGGTTCAATTCTACAATAATTGTAAAATTGTTTTTCAATAATGAATGTGACAGTCAAAAAGAAAAAGCGATCGA
>NW_022595244.1:8714873-8838464 GCF_009176505.1 Sitodiplosis mosellana
ATGTTTACTTCGTTCCGTGAACAAAACGCTCAAAGAAATTGTACGTGATCCAAGGAAGAATAAGAAAATCTTCGCCACATTGCGTCATTTGAAGTGGATTCATTACAATTTGTTCAAGTTTTCCAAGTTGCTCAATGATCGATTTGGCTTTTTAGTAGTTATAATTCTAATGGAAAATTTCTCAACGTGCTACCTATTAATTTATCGCAGTGTCACTATTTGGCCATCAATTGCAATAGCAGGTAAATAGCATATGCAGGTTTACTGTTCCTTTTGAAATGGAATTAGGCTATCATGATAGTGAAGCTAATTTTGAAAATGATCATCATACTGCATTTGTCTCTACAATTTGCTTTCAATTCCCGTGTATTATATGATGAAATGTATAAATCAAGAAGTCATTTTATTCAGAAGTATTTTTATCAGATAGTATTCCAGAAAGTGAAAAAAATTGAAAAGTCCCTTGTCGATTTGGATTCTTGATATTTCTAGTGGAATACTTTCACACAATATGACAGTTTATCGTTATTTTTCTTTATCTTTTGCCCTTCATTAAGCATGATGAGTAAAGTATTTGTCTTCTTCAATCATGTTTTCAAGTTCGAACATCAGCCATCTCAGCTTTTATTTCTCTTGCACTGAAATTGTGCAGTTGACAATTTTCATTGATCCAAACTTCAATCATTAATCGTTTGGAGCGACATTCCCCACACTATATATCTCGTGGATGATTTTAGTTAATGGTTTCGCGGTTTTATAAATAGAATTTCAAACGGGTGGTTCAATAATCACAGCGATATTATTAATTTCAAAGAAGTAAAGTTTGTCCATCGATTAGCTTGTAGGCTTAAAATTCATAAAATGTGTTTGAGGATAATTTTTGTTTCATATCATTGCAACCCTTTGGACTGCAATCATTCGCAGAATAAGAGGCATTCGTGCCTGTTTCGCCATGTATTCGGAGTGCCGCGCGTATTTCTGCCTTACACTGTACATACCGAGCGTCGAACAAACCGTTCTTAGTGTCGACGCCAACAATTCTCGAGCGCATATTTCCTATGGAGGTATTTCCTAGCCCATGTGATGATGATTGCAACGATGAAAATTTGTATAATTTTTTACGTTAACATTTTTCTTTCATTTATTTGTCATATCATCATATATGATATTATAATTCGAAAATAATTCAACATGTGTGCCATAAAATATAATCCGTTCATATCGCTTTTACTGGTTAGTTAGATTATTGAATAAATGATAATGAGATCGAGGTTGATCGTTGTTTATATTGTTTTTATTCTAATTCTTTTCTTTGGCGATGATTAATTGCAAATGGATACTGTAGGGTAATCTGAGTTCTCGCTTTCAAAAATAGTCAAACTGTTCAGACATGGGCCGTTTTGTGAATCTATTTTCGGATTCTGCAGCAACACGCCATATATTGGACATTCATGTTCTCTGTACGGACCGATGTTGATCACAATAACGTTTTGCGTAAATATTTTTCCTATTTTTTTTGTTATTTTAAGAGTACGACACTATTTAATACGAAAATATTTTGAAATCAATTGACACGCTCATAGCAAAAGCGAAACAAGTTAAATGGGAATCCCGTACAACTTGTCTCGCTATTGCTCCGAGCGTGTCGATTCATTATATGTGCCAAAATATAATCCGTGCACATCGCTTTCACTGGTTAGATTATTGATTGAATTATAGTGAGATCGAGATTGTTCGGATTGTCAAGACCAAATCTTCTGTATACGAGACAGTTAATGAAGAAATTTGGTGTGTCATTGTGAGAAAGAAAGAATTTCGTGATCCAAATAGACATCGCGGGGATATCATTACACTAACAACAACATCATTTGCAAAATGAAATTCGTTCAAAACCTGCTGACATGAAGTGAACGCGCTCACTTTACAAACGCACTTGTTCATCATCACAGCTAATGTCAAATCAACTTCTGTTTCAGTGTAGTTTTCTATTCGAACGCAAGCGTTTTCTCAGTATGGTCCGCAAAATTAAAAAAACAATTCTGCCACGAACCAGTTTTTATTTTGAATCTAACATTTTGTGTTTTTTTTAATTATGGAAACTCCAATATATTATATAAAACCGTAATTTTCTCTCATACAACTCAATCGAAAATGGAAGAAAAACAATTTTTTTTAAATACGGGTTTAATCTACCGAAAGAAAGCAATTTTTTGTCTTGTGTACCAGCGGAATATTTGCACAATTTCATTTGGCAGAATCGAAACAATTTTATTTATTTAAAATTCAAATAATATTTATTATTTCACCACACAACACAATGACGACTATGTTTGACACTGCATTAAATACATCCATCAATGTAGCTCCCGTCAAAATATGTGGCGTTGTTGGTTTAACGTTTAATGATCGAGACTATCGCGGTGATAGACATAAAAAGATCTTTGACTCGTTTTTGTCGAATTTTCTGGCGTTGACAAAGATGTGCTCGATATTTTACGCAAACTCAGATTTTAACTTTCGTTCGTCAATATGAGATTGAGGTAAATTTCATGTGATCCGAAAAGGCATAAACAAATCTTAGTCATATTGAGTCATTCAAAATGGATTCATTTGAACTTATGAATGGCGTTGCAGATGCCAAACAAACGATTTGGACTCTTGTTTCTTGTTTTTCTAATGGATTACTTCATGGCTTCAGTTCTAACCATTTATTTTTCATTCACTCGTTGGCCTTCACCAAACATCGCAAGTAAATAAAATCATTTTGATTATTTCATTATATAATTTCGGGAGATAGTATTGGACGATTTACCCCATCAGATAAGTTAAACTGAACGTGAATTAGCTAATTAGCAAAATGGATTGGATTTAGTTTACAAGCCACCAATTCACCAATATTTATTCTATGTAACACAATATTTACCCGAAACTACATTGCTGAAATTAATTCAATTCTTTGATGACTTCAAGAATTAGATGGTTATTGGCAGGCCTTCTGTTTGGTTGTTTTTTATTCGGTCGGAAAATTCGTGTGAAAATGTTGCCTTCAAAGGTTTCAGAAAGATATTTACATTGGTTTTACTTGTTCGGTTTGAGTGTTTACAACCCGCGTGATAGTGGTCCTTCGAAAGGATGTACGCTCATCTGGAAATCTTTGCCATCAATATGCTTTCTTTTGGGGATTCTATTGAGTGGCGTTCTATCATTTGACCGATTTGCTAAAAAGAAAATTACATTGAACGAATGCTTGTATGTAATTCTCATTACACTCATGGTCATCACTGGACTTGTGGCATTCAAACGGTCTTCGATTTTGAGCGGTGACGCAAAACACAGTTGGTTATATCTAATTGATTTAGAGAAGTTGATCTCGAGCCGTCTACGGACGGAAGTAAATTTCAAGAAATTCATCGGCAGTTACACGAGAAAGTTGCTTTGCATGGTGTTCTTCTTCAGTTGTTTGGTGACAATCAAGTTCTACCATCGAATTAACACCGAAAATGTTCTTCGCCAAATCGGTGCGTTGAATTTGTTACTCATCACGCTTGGAGTTAATTGTCATATTCTGTTTTACGTCGATCTTCTCAACTTCATGTTCGAAACGATCAATCAGCACACATTAAAAAGCTTTGAGTCCACTCAAGCGGACATTTTCATTGTTGATGTGAAAAAAGCCAATTCCGGCGAACAAATCATTCATCTGTTCCAAATGCTCAAACTATTACATTTCAAACTGTGGAAAATTGTGAAAATAATCAACGGTGACTTTGGTACTGTGCTAACGCTGCTCATCATTCAAAAAACCAACACGGCCATCCATACATTCTACTGGATCATTATTAGACTTTTTGAGGACGATTTATCAAAAAATATACGCATCATAAGTATGTATTATCTGTGACAATTATTCTAGCTAGGACATTAATGTTAAAAAAGAGAGGGCAAGGTTTATTCACGCTTATACTTTTAATTTTGCATGCATTTTATATATACAGATGAGCCATGATTGTTTCAACCCCGCGTTGGTTCACGTATTGGTTGAAACGATCGTGACTCATTCTTATATTATATGAATCGGACACTATATGCTTATTTGAGATGCTAGGCTACATTTGTTATGATTCGGCATGATTAATGTCTGTAGGACATAATTAGAAGCATTCGTATACGATATAAAAAGCTGCAGAATATACGTTCTTGCATATAAATACGAACATACTTATACCGATTCACCGGCACTTCACTAGAAATTGTTGACCCTTCTGGTGTACATTCAATTAAATCCATTTCACTCGGTGATCAATTGCCATTGTCTCACAAACATGTTCAAGTTGAAACAATTTCAAACTTTTTTTACCACTTTTTACATCCTCGGTTTGAATCCATTTGTGTCATTCGAAAATCGAAGTTAAAAATGTTCTTTAATTGTACAATCCTTACCGCGGACATTGAGCCACACGCTCTTGCATTTGATAATGGTATACATATCAATTGAAAAAATAAATGCAAACTTTCCATTTTATCATGGTGCTTTACTCGTTGCCATCATAATTTTCACAAATTTTGTGAGAGTTATTGAAAATATAAAAAAACTCAAACTGCAAAATTTGAGTTGATTCATTTCAAATTGTGGCACGTGTCGCGTAGTGTAAATTAAATTTTCGGGTGGTTTTTAGTGGCATACATGATCAAAGCAATGGCCACCATGACATACACCATATATTGGACATTTCTGGATACTACACGGACTGACGTCAATCTTACCGTTTTGCGTAAATATTTTTTCTAGATTTATTTGTTATTTTAAGAGTACGACACTACGTACACATTATACGAAAATAATTCCAAATCCATTTATCATATTTCTCAATAAAAAAAACTACGCTACTTATATACCGCGTGTATTGCATGCGGTTTACGCTAAAAATATGCCTTAAATATACCTTCGACTCTGTATTTTAACTATGTATAAAATAAGCGTAAGCGTGAAAATGGTATAAACGTTGCGTGCGCAGGGAATACACGCGGTATATATGTAGCGTAGTTTTTTTTATTGAGTTGCTATAAAATAAAATCCGTGTACATTGCTTTTACTGATTGATTTATAAAGAATTTTAGGCTTGTCGATGTTTATATTGTTTTGTTTTAATTCTTTTGTTGTTAATGATTAATTGCAATAGAATACTGCAGGATAAACTAAGCTTTCGCTTCAACTGAATGCGTTTCCATTTCAAAAATGATCAAATATGGGTCGTGCATACTTTGTTTCAATTTGGTGGTTTGAGAATCTATTCTTATTACCATTTTTGCCCAATACACATGAATGAGGTATATTCATAATGATGAATACACCTACAGGAACTGGAAATTAATCGAGTTATAATGACATTATTATTGCGCATTTATCACAGGAGTGAATTTCAAATTACTTCTCGTTTATCCTAATTACCTGAGCAAGTAATTGAATTTCAGCACAGTGAATTCATTTCCCGTTCCGATTAAACGTAGTATTCGTGATTCCTTTTGAACAATGATCGCATTGAAACCATTTCAAAACTATTTTACAATATTCTACCTCGTTGGCTTGGATCCGTTTGTGTCCTTCGATAACCCAAGTGCAAAATGCCCATTAGATCTACGATATTTGCCACGCATTTTCTATATCTGTGTGCATTTGATAATGACATTTAATTTTGTAGATCAACAGTCCTTTAATGTGTCTTATTTGTTGAGCAATTTTCTTCTAGTTGTGTTGTCTATCGTGAGCTTTGTGGGAATAATCGAAAATATGTTCAACTCAAATTTAATATTTGCAATTTTGAAAATGGTTTGTTTCACAATTAAAGATTTTCAAACCGGGCTGCAAATTGAATATCCGTTCAAGACATTTAAATCCAAGTTTCAACGCAAATTCTTATTTGTTATCCTGATTGTCATTGTTGGGCTGATAGTCAAATATTTGTTTATCACAGATATCGGTGTTGGCCACATGATCAGTTTTTTCATGGCTGTTAATTTTTTTTTCAAATACAGTCACTTACTCCAAATCACATTTTATATCGATTTTGTACAATATTCGCTCATCATTCTGAATGCAAAACTATCGACCTTCAAAAGTGACTGGCCATCGGATGAAGCCAGAAACTCGTTGCATTTGATGCGTCGAATAAAGTTAATTTATTTCAAATTGTGGCACGTGTCGCGTAGTGTGAGTTCAATTTTCAGCTGGTTTTTAGTGGCATACATGATCGAAGCAACGGCTGCTATGACATACACCATGTATTGGATATTCATTTATACAGCACGGACCGATGTCGATCACATTTACGTTTTGCGTAAATATTTTTTCAAAATTTATTTGTTATTTCAAGAGTATGACACTATTATAATAATATATAATATATATAATACAAAAATACATAATTCCAAATCCATTTGTCATGTGTGCCATGAAATATAATCCGTGCACATCGCTTTTACTGGTTAGTTCGATTATTGATTAAATCATAATGAGATCGATATCGATGAGTCATTCCATGGGTCGTGTATCCTTGTTTGAATTAGGTGTTTTGGGAATCTATTTTCGAATTCTGCAGCATGAGGAAATTAATCGAATTTTAATGACATTATTATTGCCCATTTATCACGGGAATGATTTTCAAAATTATTTCCTGTTCATCCTAATCACCTCAGCAAGTAAATGACATGTCGTATAGTGAGCTCATTTCACGTTCTGATCAAACGTAGTATTCGTGAACCATTTCGACAAAGATCGAAAAGAAACAAATTCGAAATTATTTTATCTGAAAGATGATTAATGGGGCATTTCTTTCTAGATTGTAATTCACATGAGCCATCGTGTGTGTTCATGATTGGAACTGTATTAGATCAGTGCATCGATAAAATCCGACCGTGTCGAGTGAAAATTAGCTCACCTTTGTACAATTCCTTTTTGAAGAAGTAATGTGGCGAGTCCGTTGTTATTCAGTATATTGAACTCAAACTTAAAAACCCCGTTCAAATTGATAAGTTTGAACCGTAATCCGATAGCAATACATTGCTTCTTATGGAGGCTGAATGGATGGATTTTTGTAAGAGCGCCTCTAGTGAAAATATCTTAGAATGATGGAATACTTCGAACTTTAATACGCTTTTCTCCTAATTTATCCAAACTTACCTCTTAAGTGGTAAATTAAAACCAATAAATATTTACACATCGAAATATCTCGGAAACGGCTGGGAAAATCGGCAAAATGGACCGTGGTGTCACTCCCTAGAGGGAGTGTAGACACCCAAAGCTCAAATCCAGTGGATTCGGGCTGATCCATGGGCTCTCAGGATTTGGTCTGATTCCCAGCTTTTCCTTTCCTGTGAGCATCTTTACAAGTCACACTCATGTTTTGTATGAAATTTCACTACAGGGCAAGTGCTGGAATGAGATCAAATCCCGAGAACCCATGGATGAGCTCAAATCCACCGGATTTGAACTTTGGGCCATCAAACCAGCCGGGTGTCTACACTCCCTCTAGGTAGTGACACCACGGTCCATTTTGCCGATTTTCCCAGCCGTTTTCGAGATATTTTCATGTGTAGTTTAATGAGAAAGATATCCGCCATGACAGCATTTTGGCCCGCCATGTTGGTATTTTGGTTTATATTAACAGAACATTCTCTACTTTGACAGTCAACGTTTCTAAAAGTAAACACAAATATTATCTGTCATAATCACATTCACTTGTTTCTTATTTGATCATTATTTTATCTTATCATTTCTTTTTTTCTTCAACGAAAAATGGATTTATTTCAAATTTGATTGAAAACGATCACCTTCGATTTAAATATCAATTAATCACTTGGATCTAATGATAACTTTTGTTTGGTTAGCACTGAATGAAGTATGTTCATAATGATCAATTAATTGAAGGAAATTAATCGAATGACATTATTATTGCTCATTTATCACGGGAAGGACTCTCGAATTATTTCCCGTTTATCCTGATCGCCTGTAAATATAATGAAATGCCACAAAGTGAATTGATTTCTCGTATTTACCAAACGTAGTATTCGGAAATGTTGGGGTTGAGGTCGATTTATGTTAATATTTTTGTTTCATATCCTTTTTTCGACGCGATTATTTTATGGAAAAATAAAGGAGTCATTTAGAATGAGTCAAACTTTCATTTCGACTGGGCGCACTTCTCTCTCTCTCTCTCTCTCTCTCTCTCAAAAATGATCAAATTAAAGTCATTTCGAAAATTTTTCGCAATTATTTACATTTTCGGTTTGAATTCGTTCATACCATTTGAAAGCTCCAACGCAAAATTATCGCTAATTTCGGTCCTTTTTCCGCGGTTCGTGAATATTTGTTTCAATTTGATCGTTGCATATAAATTTACTGAGCTAATGTTGTCGTCTCGGAGCTTCATTCCAGCTCGATTAGTTTTTTTCGTGTTAAATTTTTCGAATTTCATTGGAGTTTTTGAAAATATGTTCAATTCAAGTGTGTCCCGTATTATATTGAAATTTATGTGTCATACAATTGATAACGTGGAAATGCGTTTGTCCATTAAATTTCCGTTGAGAAGATTTAAAACAGAATTAAATCGCAAATTGCTGTCACTCCTGATCATTGTAGTGAGCGTAATAGTCAAATATTTTGTTCAAACAAATGTCAAAATTAGTGGAACCAATGACTTTTTCCTGTTTGTGACCTACATTTTGAAATATTTTCATATCACCCATATCACGTTTTATATTGACTTTATGAAGCTAACGCTCCAAATTTTAAATAGAGAAATCACATTGTTGAAGAGAAACGAACATCCATGTTTGAATGCAGCGCAAGTCTCATTATATGTGATGTGCCAAATCAAATTAATTCATTTCAAACTCTGGCATTTGTCACAACGGGTGTATTCGCTCTTCGGTTGGTTCTTAGTCGCATACTTGGTGGAAGCAGCCTTGGTAACAACTTATTCGATTTATTGGACTTTCCTGTATATATCTACACCTGACATCAATCGAATCATCGTTTTGCGTAAATATTTTCGTTCAAATTCATTTATTTTTCCCTAAAAAATTATCATTTGTTTCAATAGAGAAGATAATTACTACTAATTAAAGATTTTCTCTCTTTTTTTCAATCGAAAACCCATTTTTATTTTCATAAATTTTATCGGAAAATTGATTGATGCATAATGATATCAACATTATATATATAACTATTTTAACGTCACACTACGTTATAGGTGGCCGGATCGGACGTTTTGGGCATCCGAAGTCGAAGTCGACTTCGACCTCGGATGCCCAAAATGTCAAAATTACTGCCGTATTGTGGGGAAAATGGGGAGATGAATATGCCGTAGCTTTCTGTTGCCTTTTGTTGTCTGTTTTTGTGCCAAAATTTAGTTTGAAAGCGAGTCAAAAATACCAAGAAATGGCGAATGGGTTGATAATGAGTTTCTTGCTCATTTTTAAGTTAGTGGTTTATTTAATTTCAATTCAAATTCGATATTAATGAATCTTATTAATAATTTCGGATAATTGTCGATAGCAATTTTCTAGTAACCATGAGGAATTCATCAGTATTTTGATTTTTTTATTCAATCTACGCCCCAAAACTAGCCTGAAATGAGATTCCCAGCTCAGTAGAAAAATGGTTAGTTATTCGTATGTATGTGAACATTAATTGAATGCACGTGGATTAAGTATGACACCGGTAGATTGATTGATATTCAATACGAAAATCAGAAGCCATTAATCACCAGTGGGGGTAACCTACGATATGATTTATATAAATTTATGCCAAAGAGTAGGATCCAGTAGATCCGATGTACTTGAGTAAAATTGATGAACTGTATATGGACAATATCATTTGAATCTATTTGTATTCAGTTTGATTTTGGTGATTAGATTAGCATTCTCATTTTATGCTCGCGTAAAATCTCATAACTGCAAAGTGAAGTGTCACTGCTACAAAACGCAATTCAAAATGTTTAAATTGAAGTCGTTTCGAAAATATTTCACAATTTTCTATATTATCGGTTCAAGCCCGTATATTTCATTCAAACACCCGAAAAAGGAACGCTCATTAGTTGTCAATTTTTTACCTCGAATATTAAACATTTTATTGAATTGTTTCATTTTTTTCCAATTATCACACCGTCTATTTGACACAACTTTGCTTACGTCGAATTTCACCCTAAGTCGCTACTTGTTACCCAACTATATTGCAATCTTTGAGAGTATCTACGTTTCACATTTATTCCCAACACTTTTGCAAACTTTTTGTTCCACAATTGATAACATTGAACGATCCTTACAAATGCAATATCCAGTGGATAGACTTCGGAAAAGCGTTCGACAAAATTGTTTATCCCAACTTATTGTAATATTCGGTGGACAAATCATTAAAACTTGTCTATCAATAAATAATATTGCCGCTTTTGATTGGATCGCCAGTAGTTATGCATCGATTGCTGTCATTTTCAAGTGCATTCACATATCACATGTAACGTTTCATATCGACTTTATTAAATTAGCGTTTGAAACTTTGAGCAAAAAAATTGTAATAATGAACAAAGAAATAGATTCGGATCCATTTCAAAACGAGTCAAACATCAAGGACAGATTGCATGTGATGCGTCGAACAAAAATGATTTATTTCAAGCTTTGGCACGTGTCGCAACGAGTTAAGTCTATTTTCGGGTGGTTTTTAATGGCATTCTTGTGTGAAACAGTATTAAGTGTGACATACTCCTTATACCGGATATCCGTTCATTCAGCGTCACCATTAGGTGTTGGCCTCGATACCATACGTAAATATATCTTTATTTTGAGTTTGATAAATTAATAAACGAATTGATCAATTTGATCGAACTAGGCAACGTTAAATTAATGTTGATTCATTTTAGGCCATAATTAAATTCGATTTTGTGATTATTTTTTTATCGATGGAAAATTCATTCAGATACAGTCATTTTTCATGACTTTATTATCGGTCATTAGTAAATCATTATCCAACATGAAATACCACATACACATCTTCAATCATCAAACATTTAGATTTTGTGATTCGCTCTATAAACAAGCACAAACTTCGTGTTGTAGCAAATAAAAATGTTCAATTTAAAGTCGATTCGAAGCGTTTTCATTTGGTTTTTCATTTTTGGTCAAAGTCGGTATACTTCAATCTTCAGTTCAAGATCACGGTTAACTGTTATCCTCTATGCCATTTTTAGAGGATTTTATTTGATCTCAATGATAGTCTCAGCTATTGAAGCACTCAGACATAATCAAGCACTCAATTCATATAACATATTTAACATTTTATCCTTAACGGTTTTAATTCCACATTTCGTTGGGATCATTGAGAGTTTGTTGTTTGCCAAAACTTTAGATTCCATCCTCAGTGATCTCGATGATTCGCTTAATTACTTCGAAACAGCAATGAGTGCTAACGTCAACATCAAACAGTTTGTTCGGCGCTTCCATTGAAAATTATTTTTTGGTTTAGCTGTCTACTTACTTGAGATTAGCATAAAAATTGCATTGCCAACGTGCTATGCATCATATTCTCCATCCATTGCGCTGCTAATCGCTTCAATATACAAGTATATGACAACCATTCACGCCACTTTCTTCATCGATTCCCAGTGTTTGATTTTGGCTTCACTGAATCGAAAATTGAATCCAATTTCAAGTGATAGTGCAAATGACTGTTTGATCGTTAGTAGGGAAGAGGATGATGTGGTGCGTAATTTGAACCACATAAAAATCATTTATTTAAAAGTTTGGCGAATTGCGGAAAAAATCAACCAACGCTTTGGATGTTTTTTATTGGCAATGCTGGTCGAAACCGTTGTTGGTGTAGTACGTACAGTCATTGTGACTGTTCTGTATGTCGTTAAGGAGACCGATGGATCATTCTCAGTTCTGCGTAAGTCAATTTTAATCGACCTTTCATTTTTTTCATCGAAATCATCGTTCATTTTTCTGTTTGGTATAATGTAAAAAAAGTGACTAATAATTAGTAGTCCATTTTGTAATATTTTATTCGGATTTTCGTACATATTTACAAAATAGGTAACTGTTGCAATCAGTAGTCACTAAAAATTGTATGAAGATTCTTCAATGAAGAAAAATGATTAGATGAATAAAATCTAGTCACCGTACAATTTCACGTGGGATGTGTATAGAGGGACGTACCATGTTAGTTTTGGTAAAACTTAATGCTAGTGCCATAGTCAATTGTAATCAGAAATAATTGAATTGATTCAAATCAAAAATCAGTCATCAGGATGTCCAAAAATATGAATATTTTTGATAATTAAAACACTACCTAAATATTTGTGCGTGTGTCGCAATAGATGGATTTTATCCATTTAGATCCGACAAATATATAATAATGTTTTGGTAACTGCTGTAATGAAATTTATTACGTTTGAGTACATTTAACTGATCGATTGGTTGATCAAAACTATCTGTGAATGAATAATCCAATTGTTCTGGCTGATTGGGCAATGAGCTGTTCATACCGATTATTGTGTTGATTTCCTATCAGTTATAGTTATGCATAAGTTGTAATTGGCCGAACATTTGTTCTCCAATTCGAGTTCGGAAAGTTCTCCAATTCGTTGGACTCAGTCAAATTCTAACTTTGGAAAGGATTTTGCCCCGATTGTTTCGTCAATTTAGAGAAATCGGGAGCATGACTAAATCCAAATACAAATGAAATTGTCGTGATTTTTAATATCAATTCCTCCAAGAGGCGGTTGCAATCATTTGCACTTGGTTACAGATTTACATACAGATTTACAGGCAATAACATATTATTAACTATACTTAATAACATAATAATAACGGCCGATATATTGGTCCAACATAACATAATAATAACGTTATTAAGATTCAGCATAATAATAACATAATATGTTATGCGTTATATCGGGTGTTATCTTAATAAATCCTAAGATTCGGCGGTAATAACATTTTATTAACTATAATAATAACATATTATTAAGATGGATTTATTAACTCAATTAATAACATATTATTAAGATACAATCTTAATAACGCTTTTTTCGCGCATTTTTTTCGCCGGAGCACTGACAAGTTGTTTTTTCTCTGCGGAGTACACACATAAATTTTTTGCACTGTTGCAATGAAATTAAAATGACTCTTTGAAACGGAATTATCATGTATTACTAATTATTATGTAGATTTACATTTTCGATATGTTATTAATATGTTATTGCCCGACATATTTATTATTATGTTATGTTGGGATTTTTTTTATCTTAATAACGTTATTAAGATTTGACATAATAATAACATATTATCTTAATAACGACCAAAAAAATCGCAAAAAAAAGTTTCATGTGAAAAACATGTCAATTTTTTTCAGACGAAAAAATGTTGAAAAAAATGTGTCAGGCAAAATTTGACATGATTTTTGTATGAAACTTTTGAAGAAATGTTAATAACATATCGGCCGTTATTATTATGTTATATTGGACCAAATATACCGCCGTTATTATTATGTTATTAAGTATAGTTAATAATATGTTATTGCCCGTAAATATGTACACTTGGTTGATCACATTCACCTTTATTGGTTTAATTAGCCACGAATCAAATGATTCGGAATTTTTCGTCAACTTTTGTGTGTCCGCAGTAGCACTGATGAACTGCGTTACTATGTGCCATATTCATTTCTACATGGTGTTATTCAAGAGTTCCATCGACATTTTCGTTGATTATGTCCACCAGAAGGCGTCAACAATCAAACCAAAATCAACATACGACCTAAAATTTGATCTCCTCTTTCTGAAAGTGATTCATTTCAAATTGTACGAAATATCTAGATTATTAAATGAAATTTTTGTTTGGGTTTTTGTGGGGATATTTATACAAGAATTTGTTGATTTTATTGATCAAACTAATAAACTTCTGCTAATGGATTGTTCCAGCGTCTACAATGTGCTACGTAATTGCATGATTGGTTTCTTTGCTTTTGTTTTGTTCAACTAAAATGTTTTGATTATATCATATTTTTTCGACAATCGACCACGATGGGCTGCTTTTTGTACAAAGAAATTAGCATCTTTAGATTTTATCTTTACTAATTAATTTAATTTCCGAGCAGCAACAATTTTTTTCTCCATGAAAATCATTTTATTCTATTGAAAGTAATTGGCTTTCAAATTAAAAGGTTTAGTGTCGTTTAGAATGTTCGAATTGAAATTCTTTTTCGGAGCGTGTTGTGAATGAGTTCAAGGGCTTTTAAGGGATAAGAGTTGGTGTTCAAAATTTTTCACTTCAACTTTCGTCGCGAATAAATAGAAAAAAAAACAGAAATCATCACATTTTCCAAGAAAAATGACGCTTAAAAGACAGAAAACCATCGAATTCGACGATGTGATAAAATACTATAAAACAATATTTCCAGTTTTCTACTGGTCATCGATGGACCGGAATATGATTCGATTGTCATTGTTCTTGAAAAAGCACATTTTTCTCTTCACACTGTTCAATCTAACGTCCATTTTGTGCATTTTACCATTGAGCCATTGCAGTACAATAAATTTGCATGTGGCACACGAAACAACCATCGTAATGAATATTTTATCTGTTTTGATTGCCATTTCGCCCTATTTTCTACACTTTGATAACTTCAATGGATTTCGGATTGAATTAAATAAATTTTCAAACTTTTCTGCATTCATTTTTTTTATGACAATGGTCCTATCGATTTGCGTTGATTATGGCCTAATGAAATCCATTTCCACAACGGGAACCACAACGAGTCGCTTTCGAATATCAATTCTTGGCCTAAAACTACTCTATTTGTATATTGAGCTGCATACTATCTTCATAATCGGTCTCTTTCAATTCACCTACGAAATGTTAGGGAAATGTGTGAATTTTGCATATCACTTGAATCGGTCGAATTTAGTATTTCCGAATATTAACAATATATACGACAATTTAAAATTCTACAAAGAAATCCACCACAAACTGTGGATGACCGCGAATGAAATGAACCAGCGTTACTGTATTCAGCGGACAAGCATTTTTTTGATGTCTGTTATTCGATTTACTTTATGTTTCATTACTGGGACAAAGATTATACTATATAGCTCCCAAAAACTATAAGTATATTTTTCCATTGCTTTTTTTCTTAACAATCTTTAGTATTAAATTGACTGTTTTCAACAGATTTTGATTTGAAAGTGTATGAAGAACGTTGCTTCTGGGACAAAATGTCGTTGCGTTCGATATTACATGACATTTTTCTTTGACAGGTCCAATCTGCAATTTCTTGAGCGCCGTGGTTTCCACAACGATTTTGATCAATGCCTGCCATTACTGCACCATTCAGGTATTCCGTTTGAATAGCGACTGAAATTGAATTAAATTAAAAGCATTAATAATCGTTGAATTCAACTAAAATCAACACAAATCAAAGTATATATGCATAAAAAAAACTGAACGGAATTATTATTTACTCCTCCCAGAAAACAGAATTGATCAAAAACATCGAGAAGCTCACTTTCTGGGCCGGCGACAATGAGAAGCTGCACTTTGCAAAGCAGGAGCTCTTGTCTCAAATCAACAACTTGGATATATCGATTAGTGGCAAAGGATTCTTCATAATCGATCGCCAATTTTTGGCTGGAATGGCAGCCGCTTGCTGCACGTACATCATCATTTTCATCCAGTTCTATTTGTCGGGAAAGTAAATGTTTTTGGTAGAAAAACAAATGGCAAATCGGTTCGTTGAAGCCGCATACAAATATGACAGTTTTTAAATGTTGTTTTTTATTTGTGAAGCTATAATAAGCTATAATCTCATTTGTGTAATCCAAAGAAAAAAAAAATTATGCATCGATAGGGTTTGCGTGTGGATTCCTTTTATTAAACACAACTCTTTGTATTCATTGTATCGATTTTCGTTGAAAGTTTATCGTTCCATAATTTACGATATTAGTAAAACTCTTTTCTTATAGTTGTATGTCATGGTAGAAGTATAAAAGAGGGTAGGTTTCATGAGCACAGGTTGTGTCGATGTCTTTATGCATAAATGTTGAAATTATCTATGTTGAAATTTGCAATTTTAAATGTATAATATGTTAAGTAAAAAGGAATAGACAGGAATCGAGTTTACTCGGGTGAGGCAAGAAGTTCGAAATTGAATTTTCTTATTTTTTTATTGGCTGTTTCTACCTATTCGTCTAGTCGATTTTTACGTTTTTTGTGGCGATTTTCCAAATTGATTAGATGAAAAACATTTAAACCTTTTCTTATTTAGATAAAAAGTGTTTTTGTTTCAGAATAAGAGAATAACCAAGTTCAATTTCGATTTTATCGATACAATGGCTCGTACATGACTTATTCTAAGACTATTTTCTATGAATTAAAGTATATTACCTATTATGTGTTACCCATCCTATCAAATTGAATAGAATCAGTATGTATTTATTGTCTACTGTAAGAATTTTATGTTGTCAAAGGTTTAAATAATCTATTTTACTATTGCACAAACAAAGTTTGTAGGGAAGAGAATTTTGCTGTTGAAACACCCTATTACTCTTTCCTGTTATGAAAAATCGTTGTGGTTTATATGTCGCTGTTTGTCATTTTTGAGGCTTGTAATAAATGTATGTATATGTGTGGGAAAACCCAAACTTGCTTTCCTTTTATTTATCCTTATTGAACGTTTATTTTCGGAACATTCCTTTAGTTCGATAGGTCTAGTTTGTCAGCAACAGCAGAAGCAGTGGAAATCGCCATTCTCTTATTTTCGACTAATTTTCTTTTTTTTTTCTTCGACTATTTATAACGATAACAAATAATATTCAGTGTTGCAGTTTACGACTGATTCAGCTTTGGAAATGTGTTCATTCATCTTCGGTTGTGCTCTGACTGAACCCATTCTTGGTCCTTATTTTGAACTACCCAAGAAATATCCAGTGAAACGGAATTTAATTTACGACGAAAATTATCGCAAAATCACTGACGTACCACAATTCACGGCGTTGAGCCTACTGAAATTATTCTACTAATCGTTCTTATTTCTATTTTTAGGTATTTGCATATCGGTATATGGATACAGAGAAATATTTTACGAAAAAACTCCAAACATACACAGATTTGGAAGAGTTGTTGGCCGTTGCTAGGATGGAGGAAGACGAAAAATCTGGAAAACATCGAAACAGTTGACATAAATTCATATTTTGAGAAGAAAAATGAAACGAAAAAAAGGAAAAAGTTCAATTGTTTGACAGTTGAAGTTGGAAAATATGAGTTCTTTTCGAAGCTTCCAAATAATAAACTTTTTTCAGCACGCACACAGTTTTCAACATGAAAAACGGAATTGAATTTAAGAGAAAAAGAATCAAAATGTGGAGCTTTGAACAATTGACAAATAGACTAATAAACGTGGTAATTATCTTATCCTATATTATTTATCATTGTTTTTGTTTTTAGAATCCAAAACTCATTTAGCAAAACAGCCTAAAAATATGTAGCCACTTCCACCGAAACAATTGAAAGGTTTCACTACCTGATTTAAAACACCATCGCTGTTGTTAAGTAACGTGTGTGTATGATAAATTGTCGCTTATTGTCGCCAGCTACAATCAACGGCTATATTCAATTTGAATCGATCGATCATTTTGTCATTCTTATTTTCATGAAACTGATATGACTCCGCAATTGTTTGAGATAGGCACATCTTGCTGAAAATGAAATAAATTGTTTTCATTATGGTTAACATCGGTTAGTTAGCAATTGGTGTCTAAAATCTTCGTATACTTGCACTTGCGCTCTGGATTGGTTTAAAAATGTTCACGACCCTATTAGCATTGGTACTGTTGGCTAGTCCGCTTTCCGCTGCTTCATGGCAATCGAACAAGTTTGAAATCACACCAAGAATGAGAACTGAACTCTTTGTACGCTTATCGGGTATGGTGCAGGTGCATTTAAAGGTGATAGTGGTGGAGCCCTAGTCATTGATAATAAGATTGTCGGCATTTTGTCATGGGGTGTTACTAATGTTAAACAGACTGGATCAATTTACAAGAGTTTCCAAACATGTGTTTTAAGATTGCTGAGCATCTCAGCATTTCGTAAGGCACGGATATATGCGAGCATATCGACGACGCATACAGTGGCGTGCGTTGCTACGCGCAGCCGCAACGACTCGACCGGAATGTGTATGTTGTTGCTGCGTGCAGCCACATCAACTGAACACACTTCGGTCGAGTCGTTGCGGCTGCACGTAGCAACACACGCCACTGTATTATACAGTATGCGTCGTCGATAGGCTCGGATATATCCATGCCTTACGAAATGCTGAGATGCTCAGCAATCTTAAAACACATGTTTGAGAGTTTCAGAGTTTACAGGATGGATCGAGGAGAAGACGGGCTTAAAAGCCATATAATTGGTGTTAGCGGAAATGTCTACCGATCAACTGGCGATGTATGCACAATAAAATATTTCAAAAAATCAACTTTTCCAAATAAAATTCAGAGACGAAATCAACTATTTTTCTATTGATTTAAAAAAACCGAATCGATCGATATCAATAATTACTATTATAATAATAAATAACTCAAAATCGGACAGTTCGGTTACGTTGAAATCAGTGTTTAAATGTTGATAACATTGAATGCACTTCTTCATTGATCTCCGTTCCAAGTTGTTGACGAAACAAAAGCTCAAGATCAGCGAGACGTGTAATCACATTCATATTTGGAAAATACAAATTGAGCGCAGGACCGGTGAGTGTTGGAACGATGTTTCGGAGAATTATCCCATCGGAAGATCCACGTATACAAACAAATCAATTTCCAATATTCATCTGGAGACAAATATTTATCGTCATTCGCAAGTCCATTGAATTGTCGATAGTTCAGCCACTTCTGGAGGTATATGAACTCCGGTTCAATTCCATTCATGTTTAACATAACCAAAGGGCGATTTTGACCTAGAATAGTAAATTGAAGTCCAATCAAACGACGGCGAAATGTTGATTTTAGACAAGTTTTGACAGCAAAAAACGTAGAACTCCAGTTCAAATAAATTACATGAAAATCCAACTTTCGACTTTCTAGCCAATCAAGTCAACAAGCCGAAATCACAATCGATTATGCGTAATCTAAAGAATTTGTTGTAAATTTAATCATGAAACTGCTTACAGATTAGAATTTCCAATACGATGATATTTTAATGTTAATGCTTATCGTTTAAAATTAAATCCAGCAAATCAAACTACAACATTCAATTTTATTCCTGATTATATATCCTAGTTTCTTTGTAACCTGCCTACTTTATTAAACTGGATTTTTATGGTTATAGCCAAGTGATATTTTCTGTAAGCAATTGTTCAATATATATGACAGTTCCATCGTCGATTTAATACAATGACTGTGTCCGCTACATAGTCATCAATTAAAATTATGTTCAAAAAGTGAAGTATTCATCTGGGACCACCTTGCGCGTGTATGCGTTTTCAGTGTTGCTACACCATTCAAACCATTCAAAACATTTTTTACATTTTAGCATATCTTTGATTTCGATTATCCTCAGTTTGGTCTAAAATCACCGTAGAAACTGGTCTTAAGAAGTTGCATACCTTGTTGAAATCGTTTTGAGCAACTTGAACTTTCAAATATATAAATACAAATTCTGACCTCGTCGCATTAAATTTATCATGAGCCATATTTTGTCGTCTCTTCTTAGATAAATTAAATTAAAGCGCAATATTCATCCAGTTGCATATGATTGGGAACAGCTTGACAGCCTTCGAATTGTTGATTGTTAAGCCACTTCTGAAGATAAACTAATTCGGGATCGTTGGTTTCAATGGAAGCTAATCATTCTGATGAAAGTGTCAAAACCGTCGCATTTTTTGCATTAAATGGCTCAAGCCATTGAAAATATTTCAGTTAATTTAAATTACATTCTCGTTATAAATAAATTATTTTTTCGTCAATTCATCAAATATTACGAAAGCAAAAATCACAAACCACCAACAACAGTATTCATTTGAACAATTGCAATGAACCGATAACCATTGGAAAAATCATAGGTGTTAATTTTTGTAATAATTATTCGTTTTTTTATTCACTTATTACTTTTGTCATATTTATTCATTTATTCGTTATTCGTTCTTATTCGCGAATAAGAACGAATAATTATTCATTTATTCGTGAATAAGTTGTAATAGTTATTACTTCTTACAACTTCTTTTTCAATTTTCATTCGTTTTCTTATTCGTTTCTTATTCACTTCTTATTCGTTTCATATATTATTCAATTTTTATTACATTTCTTTTCGTTTCTTGCATGAATAAATGAATAATTATTCGTTCTTATTCGCGAGTAAGAACGAATAACGAATAAATGAATAATCACATAAAATGAATAAGTAATAAAATCTTTTATAACTTATTATTTATTCGTTACACCTATGGGAAAAATGTTTGCGTTCAGTTGATTAAAAAATCATTTGCAAAATTAGCTCTGTGTTGTTATCGATTGGCGTTGCTATTGGTCCAGTTCAGCGTATAACGTTACACGATACGATAAAAATATTCATGAGCTTTTTTTCAAATTGATTGGTTTTTCCGATATACTCACATCTTTCGCACGAGCTAACTTCTCAAGTTTTCTGCAATATCTGAAATTGAAATAATATTTCCAACAATTCTTCTTTTCGATTTAAAACCAAACATTTTTATTGACTAAAAGAATACAACTTCACTTAAATCGAAGCGATTCCTATCATGATTTATATAAGTTTAGTTCCGTGCAAATCATTCTATGAATTTGACTTTATTCTTTTGCATGCATTTTGCTCGATTTGTTACTAATGATTCTGATTGTCATTCTCGGAGCTAAGCATTCGAACTAAGCATGCAGCGTATCTGGTGAGTTCTTTTAGCCTATTAAACTCTAATCCTGATTTAAGAAAATGGTCGCGATACTTGTCATGAACGGTGGCCAGGATTATCCCAATCAGCCAATTCTCAGTCATGTCAGACTTGTTGGATTCAATTCGTTGTGCAAAATATACCGTTTCATCAATGTAGTCGAGCAGGGGCTCATCAACTCGCTGTTGTCGTTTGAACAAATTTATTTTCGCTCTTAATTCTGTCTAGTGACCGAATCGAAGCCGAAGCTGTTTTTCAAGTTGCTTGAGGCTTGTCACCTTATTAACATTATTTGACCACCATGTCAACGCTCGACCAGTAAACGATACGGCAATGTACCGTAGAATGGCTTCATCCGAATCACGTCGCCAATTTTGATAAAAATCAATCAATTTGCAATATTCATCAAGGGTTAGAAAACCTCGGCCAGTGCGACACCCTTCAAATTGTCGATTGTTTAACCATTTCTGCAGGTATTCAAATTCCGGTTGGTTCAAAACCACGTCTTTTTCGAATTTCTCAGCTAATTGATCTGTCATCTCACTCAAGGATGAATGACAATTCGTTGTTTTGACTGGATTGTTCGTTGTTTTGACTGGATTGAAGAAAGAAAAAACGATTGGAACAATATAAATCCACCCGCAATCGTTCAATTACTGATTTGCAGTGAACCACTTATCAAAATCACAATAAAGTATACGAGTGTTTCAGTCGTGCAGTGTTGTAAATTTTGCCATTTTAATTACATGCGCATTTGTAAGGTTTCGTGGAAGCCGTTGATAAAACGACTAAAAAAACATACAAAAAATATACGGATTTTGATGAAAATTGACACAGACATATTTTAGGAGATAAATTTTAATATCCACCAAGTTTCAAGTCGATGCGACCTTCCAGAGCTGAGGAATTGCCGATGGAAAAAATGTAATTAAAAAAAAGTAATGATTACACGCAATGATTGCTTTTTTTTAATTACATTTTTTCCATCGGCAATTCCTCAGCTCTGGAAGGTCGCATCGACTTGAAACTTGGTGGATATTAAAATTTATCTCCTAAAATATGTCTGTGACAATTTTCATCAAAATCCGTATATTTTTTGTATGTTTTTTTAGTCGTTTTATCAACGGCTTCCACGAAACCTTACAAATTTTGTAATTGCACTTTTACAACTCTGCAGTCGTGACAGATGAAATTATTGTTATTATAAGAACTGGTGCGATATCGGTTACACATTCCACAGTTCGTGTCAGGTTCAGTCGAATCAGCAACAAAAAAAAAGAAATGTGTTTGACGTTTTCACCATCCGTATGGAACAGTTTAAATTGGCGAGTGAGTTCTCTCACGTATAGATCGCTCTGTGTGTTGGTAGAAGATGTCATCTATTACCGAAAGTTTATTCATTAAAATCGTTTCTGCACAAAAAAATCTCTTTTTATTCTTCAAAAATGCATCAAATTTCGCAAAAGACAATGCGTTATTTGAAGCCTCAAAACTTTGGTCAAAGATAAAAATCATTGAATTGCATAACTGGCGGCGTTTTGAAGCACTCAATGAATTATGTATAGCCCTATCGTAACACCGAAAGTGTGAATTTATCACAACACAGTTAAATGCACTCCGGAAAAATATGTCTCAATATCAGCGATTCAAACTCAATCAATAAGAAAAAGACGGACGTTTATTTTTGGATAAAATTTATGATGTTTATTTGATTATTCAATGAAAGCGAACATATTCTATAATGTATGTAATCTGAAAAGATGACTCTCTTTTCTTTCTAAGAATTTATGAAAAAATCCATTAAAAAAATGTGTGCTGGTGTGGCACATTCACTCTTATCAAAATGTGATTTGCATGACATTCACTGTGAGAAAGAAAGAAAACAAAATTGCCAAAGCAATTCGGAGTTGTTCGTTATTTTGGTTTTTCGTTGGAATTTAAATAAAAAGTACATCGATGGTCTTTCGTGCGTCATAAATATGAAAAAAAAAGTGATAACAACATCGCATTAGTCGAACGAAAGTAATTTTTTTTTATTAAATTTAGATCAGATTTATTTTGCTGATATCATCGATAGCGAAAAAAAAGAAACTATTTAGTTCAATATATACAAAGTAAAGAAAAACCAATTTGATGGACAAATCCATTTTTCTCGGAAACAAGTCGGTTCGTTTGAAGATTGATTACATCGCAGTGCATGAACATGACAATGAAAGAAAAAGAAAAGAAACCTAAATTTTACTACTACATCAATATATATTATGTTAAACTAAACGACTAAACTGACTTCTAATCAACCTAAAGTGGCCATGCAAATGAGAATTAATTCGAATTTACAATTACAATATATAATAATTCAATCATACAATATATTCAAAATGAAGACGCTTCTTTTTTCTTGTCTAACACATTTGTTTCTCACATTTTTGTTTGTCGCCCACAAATTTTGATTAATTTTTCTTTTTTTAAATGGACTACGATTCAATAGCGTTTCGTTCGAAATCTACAATAAGATTCAGTCATTTCTGCATTGGTGCATTTACTCGTTTTAATATCTATGAAAATTACGTGTAATATGCAATGCGTTTAAATTCCGTAACAATGTTTTCCTTCGTTCATTTATCAATTTGTTTAATGCGATTATTGCAGACGGACATTTCTACTGCACATTATCTTTTGGCTTGGTAACTTGGTCGAGTTTGGATACTTCTCAATTGCTGGGAGTAGTGCTTAAAATGCCGAGCATCGGAGTTTTAATTGTGTTTAATATTGTTCACGATACGTTCTCGGCTCTCTTCACGACTATCCCGATGTGATGACGAATGACGTGGTGGTGATGTATTGCTGCCGCTGGCATCTTTGGAATTGCCCATCCGTGTTTTGCGCGATCGTTTAAATTTCGCCATATCTTCGCCAAACACATCGCCCGTACGCAGTGCCGATATCAGATCATCGAATTCACCCTTGTTGTCGGTAGCTGCTTTTGAATCGCCTTTTTTCAATCCTAAATTCTTTGCCACAGAACTCAGCAGACCTGCCTTGTTTTTGCGTTCGATGGTACGTTTCTTGAGCTGAAAAAGAAAAAAAAAGCAACCAATTCCATTTAGTACATGTTTTAATTGAACAAACTAGTTGTCATCATTTTTAGATGAAATGAAATAAAATCCCATACCTCAGCCTCTTGTTTAGCTCGTTTCTCTTCCTCTTCTTGACGCTTACGGAAGTTTTCGTTATCATGACGCGCTTCCATGAATGATGTCAAGAATGAGTCGAAAATGCCGAAGAATTCATCGGGTTGAATGACTGAACCGTCTTCACCGAACAAGCGCACGGCGCGATCGAAGCGCGTTTTCATATCTTGGAACATATCCTCCAATTCAGCGAAACGAACCGATGCCTGTGCATGGAATTCACGCATAACTGGCAAAAAACGATCGCCTGACGGCGGTGTTCCTGCACTGCGATTGAACTCAATCTCACGGCCCACATCGACCAAACCATTTCGTAGCAGTGAAATGTCTTTGTCCATTTCAGCTAGCGACACCTTAGCTGCCTGACGGACGTGTGGAATATCCTCGTCTAATTTTAGCAAATCTTTGAATTTCCTTTCCACTTGGTCCACCAAATAATGAAGCAATGTGGTTCCCTTGGCTGAACTCGATTTTGTGTCGGCCAATCGATTGAGCGAAGCCAATCGGAAGCCAGACGCATTTCCACGAGCTCCACGGTTCATGTAGTTTCCAAGGGCCAACACCACTTCGAGCAATCGACGCAAACGTCTTGAACGTGCCACTTCACGGCTCGCTTCCATTACACTTTGGATTCGGGGCTTCAAATCATTTACTGCAATCATGAAACGCTTTTTGTAATGAAGACTGCGCAATCGTTGTTCGTAATGAGTGATTCTGTAAAGGAATCGGGAGTTTATTATTAAAAATGTTCAATAAATTCGGTTCAATTGAAGAAAACTGAATAGGTGAGCGTGACGGGTCTTACTTTGAGATTTCGTAAAGGAATCGATCGGCACGCGCCAATGAATCAATATCTTCCGAGTGTTCATCCAGTAATGCGCGCTCCTCAGCCGATGGTGTGAATTTCAACAGTTGTTCAACCATATCAATTGGCAACTGTTCATTTGTATCCATTGACAAAATCGCTCTAAAATGCAAATAAAAAAGGAAAAAAATTATTAAAACTTCGAACTTCGCGCCCTTCCATTTTCTGTGGCTAATTATAAATGGGCACGTACTTCGAGATTTCTTCGTCTGACATTTTCAATTTGCTCAATAGAATTGTGCAGTTTTGTGCACGACGTCCATCAATAACCGACAAGATTTTGGCACGTCCTTTGCCCATCAAACGTAAATCCTCGACTGAACCATCATTCTGCAAATAAAAACGTCAGTTAGAAAAAGAAAAACAGTTTTCCAAGGCTTAAGCCTTGGAGCAACACTTACTGGTACTCCATTCTTTTGGTAAGCACAGAACAGTTTGTCAATGTTCTCGAGTTCGATGTTTGTGTACAATTTGGAATCGTCCAATTCGCTCCAAATAGTACCTTGAACCTTTGCATCCGGCAGTTTTGACCAGTTGAAGCTCTTCAGTGGATTGCTCGGTTGTGGCACATTCTTTTTTATTGATTCAGTACGTGTTAAAGCTGGAGCTAATAGAGTGAAAAAAGGACAATTAAGTAACACAGAAAATGATGATTGAATTACTCTTTTCAATTTACCTGGCATGGCTGGAGCTTTTGGCACCGGTGGGGGTGGTGGTGGCATGACTGAAATTAGTGAGAAAAAAACTGCATTAAAAATCTTTCAATTCAAAAGAAGAAGTCATGACCCGTACCCAATGGTGGAGGTGGTGGTGGCGGAACAGAGCTGGCGATCGATGATTTTGGTGAGGGTGTTGCTGGTGTGGCCAAACCATTTGTGGTGCCAATTAGGCCGGAAATCTTTTGATCGTCCGGTATGTTGCCTTCAGTCACCAATCGCTCCAATCGCATGCGTTCGTGTTGTTCTTGTGCGAATTTATGTTGTAAATCTTCGATTTTCATTTCGGCATTTAATGCCCGTTGTACGGTTTGTGAATGGTTCGCACTCTCCTTTTCCAAACGTTCACGCATCCGCGCCAGACTAGTCTCTAGATCTTCTTTTTCTTGCATGCGCAAGTCAAGCTCTTGCTCTTTTTTGGCCAATTTTGATTGCATATCGAAATTCTCTTTTTCCATTTCGTCGGCTTTGGTGCGAGCCGCCACCAATTCTTCCTCTTTGACTAGCAATTGAACTATTTTTTTCACATCGATTTCGATGACACTGTGATCGGGATCTTGGATTTTCTTTTCAATCGACACATTATCGCCCGTTTTCTCATTGTCTGGATCGATGATATCACTTGTGGGTCGTTCGTTATTTTGTAAAATGATTTGTTGCACCACACGATCGAATATTAACCAGTGCTGTGTATTGGATCCGGTGACTGTGAAAAAAAGTAACCATAGAATGAGTCAAGCAATTCAAATCCATAATCAAAATGAATATCCAACACTTACATGGAAGCAAAAGCATGTGTTGAAGCAGCGACAACAAATGCCCATAAGCTGGTGAATGACTCAATTTGCGACGCAACAAATCGAACATTGCCGTTGCACTTTTCGTATCGACATGTTCGTTGCTGAATTTACGTGCAAGCTCTTTTTCATCCTCATTTCGTACCATTTCGAAGAAATCCTACAGAAAACGAGCAATTAGGTGAAATCATCCATTTTTTTTCGGTCCAAAAGGGAAGATAGTGAAGTCACACATACCAAATGCCGATCGAGAGTTTCATTTTCATGCTGTCGCAGTTTATCGATAACCGGCTGTAGGCCCAACATTAAAAATTCATAACGCAAATGCAAGCGGAATTCTAAATTCTCTTGTCCTGGTCCATAATTCAAAACGGCGTTGATAAATGACATGATTGCTGTTTTGAGATTAACATCGTCACGATAGGCGCCGGTCGATCGATCTAAGTCGTTAATGATGCTTTGAAATCGTGTCCTTTCGGCTGCATACTGTTGAAAGTGGAGCATTGCCATTAAGACTTTCTTGTGGCCGCCGGGCACCAAGCACACAGCACCCAATATTTCAAGTGCGGCAATTTTCGTTTTAATATTGTCAGCTGCTAACGATTGTGCGATGATGTTGATCGATGTCGGATGGGCGAGCACATGTGCACGGCCAGTCTGTGATGCGGAAAATCAAAACATCGGTCAAGCTACATTCATCGAGTAAATTTTGGATTTGAATTTCAATGGCAACTCACCGAATTATTCATCAATGCCTTTAAGCATTGGATCAAACTGCTATGCATCGGACTGTTTGCAACTCGAATGTCAAGCACACGCAAAATGTCCAACAGTGCGGACAAACCGTTCAATTCGACGAAACGTAGCACAAAACTATGGGCCGATGTGCGCAATGCGGTTTTTAGTGCATCCAGAAATGCCGTATGTGATTCAATTTTGAAATTGTATTCGTGGCACGGTGATTCGTCTGGGCGTGATTGAAATTGCTGTTTTCGAATAAACGAAGGGAAAAAAATTGATTAAAAAATTGTTCGCCAAAGTGGTCGCCAAAGTTCGTCGATGGTCAAATGGTCATACCTTTGCAATATCTTTCAATCGTTCGATATAGTGCTCTGGGGTGGGCGGTGAGGTTCGTGACACTTCGGTGCCGTCCGTGCTGTCGATGGGACTCTTTCGTGAACAGTAAATTTGCCACTTTTTCTGCGGTGGCAAACTAAGCATAGCCGCCTTGTTTGGAGCGGTCAAATCCAATTCTTCGACGAGTTCGGCAAATTTTGCATCGAGCTCTTCGATTGATGGCATCGGTTGGGTTGGTGTTAATGTTTGCAATGTGAATGCACCAACCACAGCAATCTCCGGCGGTTCATCATCCTGTAAATGAGCACAAGAAAAATGGTTAATTTCCACTTGAAATGACGCAAAACAAAAACAATAATAAGTCATTTGAATGTTTGTAATTTCATAATCCATCGAAATGACTCGCTTCGATTTGTAATTTAAAAAAAAGAAGAAGAAAGAAATAAAACAACTGATTAGATGGCTTGCATAATTTTTCGTTCAGGCGACAAACAGTTATCAACCAGATGATAATTTTGAGCGATTCCATTTGAGTATGGTGTGTGTGTTTTCTCTTTTAGCCACCGCGGTGGCTAATTAATAAACAGGAAAAAAATATTGAACCGCATAGTTGTCACATGCAAATCGGTGTATATTCTTCGCGGTACATCTTACATTATCACATATATATTGTTGCTCATCAAGCACACCGTGCCCCAACCAACGTAACTGTACCTTGCACGTAATTGTCTCACAGTTTAGATTAACCGTGTATCGAGCAAGACTGTGCTTCGACAAAGATCTCTGTGAAATGAGACGTCTTTCTGCCGTAGGAGCCTATTTTTGAATTGCTTTTACACGTGGATATCGAATTGAATCATTTTCTCCGGTCTTTCGTTTACGTCACACATACCTTCGATAAAAATGTATGACAAATATTTTAACAAGTTTTATAAATTAAATTTAGTAATTGAAAACCAACTGTACGTCGAATCGTGGCGTTTGATATCGATTTTTTTTAGTGATTTTTGATAAAATGTGAATGAATGAGAATCAAATCAACACAGAACGTGCACCGAAGTCTGAGGCCAAGCAAACAATGTGCAAAAATCGCTTTTACGATAACATTGTGAATCATTTTTTTCATTCATCAAATATTTTCCATTTGAGTCAACCTCAATGTAATTTTTTCAAAAATAAAAAGATTATTAATTGTAAACAAGAAAAAAACGATACATTGCATCACGCCCCCAATTCGATGGTAGTACAATCATTGTACGCAAATTAACTTTAAATGCAATGGAATAATTTGAAGAATTTCGGGTGGAATTTGCTCTCGTTTTTTTTTTAATTAAATGGATTTAATCAATTTTTTGAATAAAACATAAATGCTCGCGTAGAAAGTGTAAACAATTGCATTTAAAACAAATGCAATGTTTCCCTAGACCTGATATCTGCGTTGGTATTTGAATAGTGTGCAATGCGCATGCACTTGAATGATGAGACCCATCCAACGGAGCAATTAAAGAGTTCAACAAACGATTATTGAATACTGTTATTTGCAAATCATTAATTAAATTTGCTAAATGATTGATTTGTCTCATGTGTAATTAAATTGGCGATGTGAACGAAAACGTGTTTCGATCGATTTGGATCGATGTTGTTGTTGATGTTACGGCCAAAACATGTTTTTATAGTATTGTTTTGTATGGACAAGTAGCCGGTAATTGTTATTAAGATAATACCATCACGCTTACTTTCTACAAATGTGTGGTTTTGCCTGTCGGACTTTTGTCTCGATTAGAATCTCACCGCGATCCATTCAAATGTGGCGAATGACACGTCATTATCATAACGCAGTATTTCTTTAATTACAGATACAGATTCCATTGTCAGGTAACTTACAGATTCCATTGTTTTCAAACAATCGCAATTTGGGCAACGAATGGTCAAATCTTCGTTAGACATATACTATAACCAAAAGAAATTGTTGGCGAGTAATTTTGCGGCAATTTGTCAAATTAATTCCGTACAAATAGTTTCAATTCGATTTTCCATTCAATCATCATCATTTGATGTCTCCAAATTTTCGGTGAGAATCAACAGCCTGGCGAGCTTGAGCGGTATGTATACAAAAAAAAATGTGAAAGGCTACACAAAAGTTTTCTTTCACCAAATGAGTTCATTTCTACTTTTAAGACATTAAACAATTTTTTTAAGTCGCTTTTTTCCTTCACAATCTTTCATTTCGATGATCATGTGCGAGTGAAAATGATTTGCCAAAAATGAATTCATTTATTTTTATATCCAGCCCATTATTCCTTTATTACACTGAAGATTTGATTTGATTCAGGTTTTATTGCTCGTCCAAATGGAAATCGAAAGTCGCACACACAAAAAGACTACGCACTTGAATCAATATTATGACAGATTGCCAAAATAAACGAATCAAAAGAATGATTATCAAACAAATTTAAAGAGACGCTTTGAATAGCAGCTACAGAGGGAAAAAAAACCAAAATAACAATCGACTTCCGAAAATGCGAATTCGCAAAAGAAAACAAAAAACCAACGCAATTGAATGGCATCAACGTGCGAAATATTAAAATGGATTTGCGTGATATTTTACGGTATTTTGTGTAGTATCATGGCATTTTTGGTGGCTTCCGTAGCTCATGGAAACAGTGAAGAAAAGGAGAAAAAAAATTCAGGCACTTTATGTCATGATTATAACATCACTCAATGAATTTAGTAACTGTACTTTGTAACAGCATTTTCGGCTTTTGTCTTGCAGCCGCGATTGCTGTTTGTGTGGCGTTGCGTTTCGAAAGTGTTCTTTATGGGTCTTTGGGTTTCGCAGTAATTTGCCATATCTTGTGATTTAAGCCGCTAATTGCCGAAACATCGAATTTGTTCTGTTTCTTTATGATCACTTTTTGTTCGAGTGCTGGCCGAAGGTTTAGACGACGTTAATCCGTGAAATATGTTATTACGATCCATGAAACATGCTCGCGAAACAGATACGAATCAATGGATGAAGCGAAAAAAACATTGCGAACAAAAGCGTTGTCATTCTAAGAACGGAAAAAAAATTGTAAGCACAAGAAATCTAAAAGAAATTTAGAGGTCAATTTACGGTAATTCACACGACACAAAAATTTGTGTCGATTCACTACAAGAAAGATGATGCGACCGTATTTTGTTTTTAGAAATTCGAGGACTTTGATTTTGATTTGAAAAGATTTGGGCAAAATAGCAAATTCAATTGAGACGTCATTCAATGGCCAACACAAATTTGGCTGTTTGAATCTCGCAAACGGTGTGCGTGTGATATAGTGGACTTGAGACGAGGAAATATAGCAACAAAGAAACATAACAACTGATTTGTATCAATTTCAGCAGGTTCACTTCACGTACGGGTAATTACTGACATCGGCAAACTGATTGACGGACTGGTGAAAATTCGTGAGCGAACAATATGGCATTGAAGTGTAATTAAATGTTTTTTTTTGGCTATGACCGAAATGAAAACAAAATCACAGCCAGGCACAATTTTCTCTTCGTTTGCAATTAATGTGTTCGAATAATTTTTCGTTCGGATAGTAACCAGTTATTTTTTAATGAGATGTTTGGCATAGTGAAATTGCACTTGAGTCATTTATCGGAATGTATAATTTTGATAAAATGCCCGTTCATCGGCATCGTGGCATGGCGACGGACGACGATGGATTCGGACGATAGAGAGAATTGAGAAGAGAAAAGTGAAAATTGAATAAAGCATTTGGTTAGTTTGACAATAAATTTCAAGCGCGAGAAGTGGCGGAGGCGGCGCGGCGGTGGCGGTGGTGGCAACAACAGCAGCACCGCATAAAAGTAGTGTATCACTGCGATGCATATGCTTATGCTTACCTTACAATGTGCCAATTTTGTAAAAGTAGCCAGCCATTGACAAATCGCAGAGAATTCCATTATGTTTCCATATATACACAGATCTTAGTCCGAAGCAGTCGCACCGTGTGCGCCACGCCGTTCAACAGAGAAATTATTATTAAATTGATATTTTACTCTTGTTTTCACAAAATGATAGACGATACACACGATAACTGAAAATTACGTATTCCCGTTTCTTTCTGCAGTTTTTTTTCTTCTTGCATCTATGCCATAGAAATCGAAATGAAGAAAAATTACCGTTTATCATTTTGCATGTAATTTGCTTTTGGTACGTGTACGGTGTGTTTTGCTTACCACTGATTTTGTGATTAGAGCGCCTGATCGCGAGCTGTCGTTGTTGTTTTTATTATTAGCTTATTTTTTCTTCTTCTTCTTCGGCTCAACATCTCTATGCGGGAAATTAAATGCACGACTTTGGTCGAAAGAAATTGTTGCATGAGAGCGTAGGCATTGTAAGTTATTGATAAATGAACGGAAAAAAGGCAGTCGCAGATAAAGCGATTCCGTTTATTATTAGTTTTGTGTGTGAATCAGTGAGAGTGCAAAGACGTTTGTTGACTCAATATTCGCCGAGAGAGAGAGAGAGAGAGAGAGCTGCAAATGCAACAGAAAAAAACAACGCAATCGCAAAGTGTTCGTTATGCATATCATTTCATTGGCGCCTCATGTTTCATACGTGCAGATCTCATTTTTTTCGTGGCATTTAGACAACACGCTTTTTTTCTCTATCTCTTCAATGCGTAAATCGGAGATATGTGCATTTAGACCGGTGCATTTGTTCCGCGAGTCGGCTCCGGCCGGTGTTGGCACACTGCATAAGCAACGTGTGCAAAATGAATGGACACTTCAGTTGGCGCACAAGTGTGTATTAAAAAGCAACGTGTATTATTATTGTTGTTTCCTGACACTTTTTACATTTATTCAATTGCATTTATAGCCTGCGACTATGATCCATCGAACACATTCGCAGAATTGATCGTTAAAACTCCAAAGTGTCACGTTAAATCTCATATTAAAGTCAGTTTTCTTTTCCGATTAAAAGGTTTTTTTTCTAATCATTGGCTCGTTTTGCATTCGGTTTGATGGAAATTTGAAAGACATTTTATTAAAATTGCTTACTCGGTGCGCTTTACTAAAGTGAAAATTCTGGAATTTACATTTGGCATCAATTAAATATGACATTTTTTATTTGGTTTTTTATTGGATTTCTTTCATCCGACGCCATTTGAAATGACAACGATTTTTGTTGTGCGGTGCAACGGAAAGGAAAAGTTGTGGCTTGTAGGTGGGCTGTTGTTGTTTGTTGCAATAGAAAGTGGCTAAATTGAATAGTAAAAGTGATTCAAACAGTACCATATTTCACCCGTTGGCCAATAAACAAGAGAAAATGTGGAAGCAACCAAATATTCATGTCATGTTTCACGGTATTTTGACAGTTATCAGCCCGCACCAAATATGACCATTCTATTCTTTTACCGGAGTTATGGATTCATAATCGGTTTTCATTTTATTGACCATCATAAAATCCAATAAAATTGAATCACCGTAAACAATAATAAAAAAAATGCGAGTAAAAGTCATTGGCTAACACATTTATGAGCGTTTGGCCATAATTCAATTCACGGTGGCCGTATGCCGTACGTAGAAGTACGTACTTCTAGCAGTAGCGGTAGTAGCAACACAACGACCTTCAGAGCATAAATTGAAATCCTTTTTTCACACTTACACACTTCGCCCTTAATTATTTTTCGTCCATTCTAACTGCTGAAAATTTTATGTTCACTGTAATTTGAATGTGTTTTTTTCTGCCCACTTTGAAATCGATTTGAATGCAATGCAACTACCCAGTTTTACAATGTCTCGAGGCTATTGGCGGAACATATACACACGATGGGCTGTTACAAAATCTGAAAAATTGCTGACATTTGTTCGACGTATTTATAGTTAATAATTTTTCAAACGAGCCATTTTCTGTCTCGTGCCTGCATTTTACTTTTCCTCTTCGTCCATTTCAATTAACCTGTTCGATCATACCGAAGTGATTGCGATCGATTGGTAGAGCCAAAGAAGAAGGAAAAAAACCGATCATTTTTCGAAATGCACCAAAGAAAAATGATCTTTATTAATTTCTGTATAATTTGTTTGACAGAGAGTTTGCGTGTCTGGATTGTAGTGTGCTCTCGATTTATGTGTCGCATCGTCGCCACGTGATACGCCGAGTATGCGTGTTTGAGTGTATGTTGTCAAGGAGAAAAGGTACATTCAGACACACACACACACACTCGGTTTGGCCAGAACTCATCAAGCATCCAAACACAAAATCTGGTTTTGAAAGCACGATGGACTGGGCGAAAAATAATACGAAATTACTTTCACTCGCATGGCATACAGCGACAAACAAAAACAACCAGTTCCATTGCAATTAATACGCAGCATGAATTGCAATTATTATTTTATATATAGACTTTTTCGTTGTTGTGTTGTTGTTGTATTCCGTTTTATTTATGTATCGATCGAGAGATGTATTGAAATTGTAGCAGAGCATTTTTTCTCGCTTCGAGGGCCCGAACCATTTCATTTTATTTTGCAATCGACAAACGATCAAACTATTTCAGACACGCATAAATTTCCGTGCCATACAATTTCGTGGTAAAATGCACAGTTCGTGTTATTGGTGCTGTTGATGCTGACATATTTGTTCCAATATCCGAACGATGATAAATTGAATTTAGCCACAATAATATCGCTCTTCCGACATCTCGATTATTTTTCACTTGTGCTCAATTCAAATGGCTACACTCGATTTGAATCATGCACGAAACAACGGTATATGAGTTTCGATCGATACCACAAACGGATATTACTGATCAATATTAATACAGTTTGGAGTCGAAGACTATTTGATTCGAAGGAGAACAACATTCATTCACTCTAACTTTGTCATTGAACTTGATATTCGTTGATTAACTGAATTGTGTTGTCTTATTTCCGATAAAAATCCACCTCAATCAAACCTTTGCAATTGACTCTATTTTTCAAAGAAAAATCATTTGTATCTCACCTGAAGGCAGCCGCACAGGCCGCGACGACCTCTAAAACCAGGCATCTTTTTACGTTGCTGTTGTTCTCGGTAGAAACGATGTAATGGCGTTAAATTTGGTGCAAATTGATCCTTTTGATTGCCATATAAATCACCATTGATTATATTGTTGTTGTTGGTGTTATTGTCGTCATCAGTGCGTTGCGCGTCCGATTTTTCGTCCGAGAAGCTTAAGCAATAGCCCAAATACGGTAAATGTGATCGGAGTGCTTCTAAACTGACGGGGCAACTTGGGAGACCCTATGAATGGAAAAAAAAGAAGAAATTCAATAAGCTGAGTGGGAAATGAGCACTTAATACTTTTTTCCTGAGTTTTTTTTTCATACAAATATGTGTCGATACAAAAAAAGTCGAGTATCGAACAACAATCTTTTCCCAAGACTTTCCTTTGTGTGATTAAAAATATGAAGCGGTGCAATAATTAGCTAAAATCAGAGATTTTCTCGAAAGTGCATTGTTTCCGCCTCATATTACATGCAACAAATGTGTGCACGTCCGATAGTGTGAAAATAACCATTTCACTTGGTCATTTTGATAATCTCTGGTGCTAAATTGGCCGAACCGTTCGGTTCCGAAGAATTTTCTCGCTGCCACAATGTAATGAAACCATAAATATGCTGTTCGACAGCAAACGCAGCAAGAAAAAAAAAAACGACAAGAAATGGGTGAACCGCTTCGATTATGAGTTCATACGCACTTTCGCATTGCCCGGCAGAGTCAAACAAGAAAGAAAGATGGAATAAAAACAGCACAGTATTTTTTTCCCCTTTAATGTGTTGTTGTCAGGTGATTATAAAAAATGCCTCGTTTCTCGTTTGTTCGTTCATTCGATCGCTGTTGTCTTCCCATTGCGAGCACGTCCAAGAAACGGAAACAATGACATTCATGTCGCTTTCTTGAATTCCATCCGAATAGCAAGTTACTTGATACATTTTATTTTGCCTTCTTTCTTTATTTCTTTCTCGACATTGCCAAACAGATACGACACACACTTCGGTATCGACGGATAAGAAACAAGTGAAATTTTCCTCTGGCAATAAAATCACGATCCATACAAAGTGAAATTGGTGCACGAACGAAATATCAGGGAACACACCATCCGTGTACGACGAACGTAAGATGAAATTAAACTGCGTTCAAAATGCAAAATGATATGTTCGATATCGGATTGAATGATTTTTTTGCGCTGTTCGAATCTGTGTACAATGCGATGACTTTGCAATTATAAACTAGCGGAATATTGCACTTCCCGAAACCATTGGAAAAAGTCGAAGTTTCTGTTTTTCTTTTTTGGTTTTGCAAAAGATGCTATTCTCACACCACTCGTCGTACTTATTATTAGCATAGAAGACTTTCAACCAACTTGTGTCTCGATTGTCGTATAAACTTCGCCGCATCTTCATCGCAACGTTAACGTGATGGAGCACACATTCTTCTCGTTACAACTGTTCAACATCAACATAAAACTGTTTTACAACATAAGTATTCTAGCAGGGTACAAGTTCTACCACTCAAAAGTGCAATGCATTTTCTGTTTACAGCATATTTACACGAACAATGCACCTGGGATGATGCTGTTGCTGCTGCTGCTGCTGCTGCTTACGGTGCATGTCTATCGATTTTATAATATAAAATGCGAATGAACTTTTCAAACAACTGAGGAAAAAAGTCAGCGAGCATGCACACACACCGAACTGCACTTGAGAGTGGCAAAGACATGCAATATTCCTTCAACTTTGAGAAATGAACACTTTTTTCCTGTACAATTTTCTTAAAATGTCTAGGCTTCTTGATGAGAAAGAGAGTTAGAGAGAGAGAGAGAGAGAGAGAGAGAGAGAGAGAGATGAATTAGGTTGGTATGAAATAGTGAGGTGGATTAGTGATGGATTCATGTGTGTAATTTCCGACTGCACGCGATTTCATTTCATTTAATCAATCGAACTATAAAAGGCAGCAATCAAAAAGTCATCAAAAATGTGATGACAGCCATAAAAAAAGTCTTTTACAATCCGCATTTTATTGGTGTTTGATTTCGGAAGATGCGGCCGTAATAAAAAAAACCAGATCAAAATGCAAAATAGTCAATTTATTCACTCAGCTCTACTATCGCTATGAGTATTTCCATTTTAGGTGAAAAATGCCTACGGTTTCCTGCATAGTAGAGTTTTTATTGCTCTTCTTCTGCTTATTGTTGCTGTTTTTCCTTCGCTCGCTCAAATATCAAATGCCACTCGATGGTACAAATACCTCGCGCGCACAAAGACCACACGACCAGAATCAAACACATACACACGTAGACATTTTCCGAGGCACACGAGATAGAAGTGAGTATAAAAAACTGAGTTACATTGTAAGCGCCCAGAGTATGCTTATGAACATAGTAACGGAACAATGAATACCAACTCTATCATTAATGTGTGATAGATCACCGTGTCTATTCATATGGATATCTTGCTATTGTATCATCGCAACGAAAAAGACAACAGCTAGAGAAAAAACCAAGTCTCAAAAGAAGTAGAAGGAAGAAACGATAATTTCTTGACTCAATTTCGCAGTGTAGAAGAGGAATAAGCGAGAAAAAAAAATCGGATGATCATCTGCAGACCAAATTACAGTTTAAAAGGTTGTTATTTCACAAAATTAAATGGTTTTTCTGTGCATTTGAATAAACTGTTTAGCAATAAATATGCAGGAAAATGCAATTTCAAGTAGTCTCTCCCACTATTTCGGTCGCTTTGTATGCAATCACGATAATGACAATAATAATCTTTGCTGAAAAATTGCGAGCCCAGTCGACATCAGCTGGAAATAAAACACATTCCGTCGTGTGTACAACCTTGAAATACGGAACAAATGAACAGACCAATCGGACTGCGGTCGGCGCATACTGGAAACAGCAATGCGTGCAATTTCGATTTTATTGGAACATTTTAACGATGTTTATTCTTGTTCGCCGATTGTGTTTGTGGACAATTTTATAAATGATAACGATGCACCTATAGTGCATTTATTCACTACGTTTTCAAGGTCACCGTCGGCTCGGTTTATTCTAATTGAGGAAAAAAAACGGACGTGTCAACTCAATTTATCCGAATACAAATATGCAAAAGTAAACCCACAACAGCCTCATGCTGTAATTAAGACGTAAAATTTACGATCATTTTATTGAATTGTTTTTTTTGTGGGTCGGCGTATGGTGTTTTCTTAAATGACACCAAAAATACTTGAGCGAAGAGAAGAAAAAAACATTATCGACTTTATAAAATAAGCAATTTTTTGTATGGTATCTCATTTAACCGAAACGATAATTTACAAAGAGGGTCACATACAATATTGACTCAACATGCTGTTGTTGACTTGTTTCAATGCTGTTCCTTTTTTCCTTTTTTTCCATTTTAAAATTAAAGTGAACACCATTTCAAGTATCATTTTAGTATTTTAATTTCGGTTCTTGTTAAAAGATTTCTGAAAGAAATTTAATTACACAGTGAGATTGGATGAGATCACATGAAACCATCATCAAATAAATTGGTTAACTAAAAGTTGAAATGAAATGATTTTTTCGCTGCTTAGAGATAATCAGACGTCATCAAAATTTGATTATACATGTTTCACTGCGTGGATTTTATGTCGAAAATGGGAAAAGAATTCATTTTGAGGATTAGAAAGACTTTCTATTTGTTTAATGAAAATGCGGTGTTGGGCGCAGTGTCAGTTTAAGTTTCGAAGACCTCCGTCAAACGATGTTCGTTCGTTCGTGCGACATTTACGTCAATGAAAGTATAACCGTATGCTTGGCATATCTCAAGCACATCAAGTCGATGAGTTGATGCTATGTGTGCAGGTAGCAATGACACTGCTGCAATGTGCGTTCCACAGCTATGCGATTACACAAATTCATGTAAAGTAAATAGTGATTAATCATAAATACTCGTTTGTTTGTTGATTATGATGTCATCGTTGTATTTTCCCCATATTTTTTTCTTTCAACTAAAGACAAGCTTATTCGAAGACCTAGCACAAATCCTCTCTCAATTATGTTTCAATGAAGAAAGACGAGCCAGAATGGAACTTGATCAAACTCATTTTCATATGATACTTTCTTTCGGCGTTCACAACAAAACGATTGCGTATGGTGATGGCCGATTGGAGAACGTTCACTGACACCCGCCCGTCTCAAAACCAAACGGAGACGTCTTTCGATTATAATTTTCATGATTGATTTGTAAAGTCGCGCACGATGATAACCATTCTTCTCTATTTTTTATCCGTAGTGATTGGTATTTTCGGCGTATATTGCATCGTCGTGTGTGTTTGTCCATGAAAGTTGCTGCACACAATCCTGAATTCCTCAATGGATTAATTTGTTGTTGTTGCTTTTATTTATCGGTTTCTTTCTTTTGCTCGCTCACGTCATGGCATAACCATGAATCGTGGGCTGAGTGCGATGCTGGTTAAACTCTTTCCAAATCGCATATTCAAAGCTATTCAATTACATCATTGGAACGCCAGTGCATTGAATCAGCTCACTCTCTCGCTCGCTCGCACGCACGCGCGAGATGCGCGTGAATGGAAAGAAAATATCAAACAAACTCCATGAAGTTAAATGTTATGCTGCCATTTGGCTCTTAGGTGAATGCGCATGCGCAAGCAACGTGGCTTTGCTTACAAGCTTGAGACCATTTATTCAGATGCCAGCCAAACAATTCACGGCAAATATTTTCTAGTCGTGATCTCTCGTATTAAATGCACACACATTGAATGACAAATGCCATTTGTGTGTGTGTATGTGTGTTCTGTTGGGAAAAGATGCATTTTTATCACTCAATCATTTTCATGCAATCGATTTGCATCTACGGTGCGCATCAGCCAAAACTCACCCGCTGAAGTGCACACATTGTTCGCGGCGGTTTCATTCACATTGCCGTCTCTCGGCCGATTTAACGCTTATCAATTGTAGCTCGCGCTATGCCCAAAGACACTCTTCGCTAAATCCAATTCCATACTGAATGAGAAAAAACGAGATAAATACCACACACGAATCTCCACATTTCCATGTCATCGTCGCATTTCGATTGGGTGATATATGGCACCGTAACCAGCGATACATTTTAATCTCTTTTTTGAATATGCGATGAAGACGTGTTATTGTGATAAATTAAAAAAAAAACTTGTTGTAAACGGATTTGTATGTGCTTCCCATTGATTGCCATGCATTGTTCGAATTCACAAGGAAGACGATATAGCGGTGATTTTGCGCAACTCCTTTTGCACGTTAATGCACAATATACAATGCAAACAAGTCGAAGACAGATTTTATAAATGACTTTTCAACGTTTTGTCGGTATGTGTGTCGGTATGTGTATAAAATACTCACGGAAAATGTACATCATTCCAAGCAGATTTAGAAACTGCCATTTTTTACACACAAAATTGGTTTCGTTGCTCAAATCATAATCATGACAGAAAAGAAATAATGGGAAAATTATTATATTGAACAATAGCAAAACGATATTTATGCTTCATTTTCAATCAGATCCTAACGAATAGAGTTTGATATGCGAATCCGACAACCGTGTGCTCGCGCATGAATCACTTTGAGATTGCGATTTTACCGAGCTGATAGCATGACGAGTGCAATCATTTTAATTAAAATCCAATTCAGACGTGAGACTAATTTCAAAATAATGAGCCCGCATAGATCAACCGGCTTAAATGATGGTGTTTTTTTTTCGACACAAAAACCGCACATACACACGAATGCACACAAAATGATTCGATTATAATATTTTTTTATCAGGCAATAATTTACAAGGTAACCTGCAGTGACTTCTAAAAAAAACCGTCTCGAATTAACATCGTCGCTAATTGCGTGAATGCATTCGCATAGTCATTTATTTGTGAAGCTGCACACGGGTCCGCTATTGTGTTGGAACTGTTCGAGTGAAAGTGGATGAAGAATTCCGATTTGGAATTCTTTGTGCCGTTTTCCTTTGAGTGTGATTTTTCGTCGTTGGATCGGTTGCGGTTGCATTTTATCGTCGCGCTTCTCTCTTGGCGTAATAAATCTGTGCATTGAAGAGAGTGAAAAACGTGAGTACCGTTGACTCGGTCACATATTCATTTCCCCGTTTCATTTTTCGTTATTGGCATTAATGAGTACACTGACAGTGCCTTAAATACTCGTTTTTCTCTTTAAATAAATCGATTACAGTAATTAACTGTCGTCACATATAATTTTGTCTCGCTTTTTTTCACTCTCTGTTCCTCTTCAGCGCATATGTGTGTCTTGTCGCGTACATCCGAAAGATGCTTGCGACTTTAGTGTGTATGTGTGTTGAGCGAAAAAAATATGTAGGTAAATCAGTTTATGGATTTATCAAAATGTTAATTGCAACAAAAGAGCTATAAAAGTCTCGGTTAAATCACGTCTTCGACAAAAATGAATGCAAATCATTGGGCTGCGATATACGTTACTGACAATGGCGCCAGAGCGTTGCGTCAATCACGTTGACGAATTTGTGTTTTTTTTTTTCGGTGAAGTCTTACGTCGTTCATTGCATATATTCCATTCCTCGAGATTCGATATTTGAGTATGTTTGATGTGCACGTCCAAGAAATCGTGTCAAATACTTTGTTAACTCGAACCCATATGGAAAATGATGAATCGCTTTACCGGTCGATTTTCATAAACAAACAAACATTGGCTTCATTTTTATTAGCAAATTTTCTTTTGAAATGGTATTTCATATCGTTGATTCAATTGGATTAATATTATGTTGCTTTTTTCCGTCTAATTTGACTACTTGAAAAATGTTTGGCGGAAAACAAATTGCTTGGCAGAGATTTAGCATTTCTAATTCGAGTGATCGATGTCACGTCAAACAAAAGACATGCTACAATATAAATCATTGGGAATGTTGTCCAAGCCAAAAAAAAGTAACAACCAATTGCCTTAGCGAATCCGTTATTATGCACTAAATGGGTGTTTTGTTGCCCATACGAATATTTAGCAATTCATCAAAATATCTTCAAGCATTGTGTCTCCCTTTTGATCGTGCTGCAACGTGTTCCTTCGTTCGACGCAAATAAATCAGACAAAAGCATATGATTTGCTGTCGATTCGACTGACCGCTTATAACCCAATCTTATAAAACACATTTCACGTAGAAAAAAATAACAGAAATTCTAACCGAGGCTTTGCGATTCAAAGGCTTCAACGCTGCAATTCGTATTCGGAGAAAAATGTTGGCCATTGTAATCCAAGCCAAAACGCATATGTTTTGATTTCGTAATATACACCTTCTGACACATTTGTGCACTGAACGTAAAACGTTGGGTTTGTATACGCGGGCGCGCGCGAGCTGATCGCAAATGTGCGAATATGCATTCGTTTTGCTAACAAGTTAGCAACGATCGGTGGGTTGGTTCAACGTGTATTAACATTGAATATATGCAGTGAAAAAGCGATGACCTCGCTCTCGCACGCATAAACAATCGACCAACACCAATTGGAGGTTTTTTTCCCTATTATTTTCCATTTAATCAATCCGATGCAACCATTCATGATTTAAAGCCAATAACAAATCACATCCTACAATTGCATGCTGCATTTGCGCTATTCAACAAACGGTCAGTTTTCGGAACTATTATTATGAACAACGAAGAGAAGAAAAAAAAACCAAATCATCCATCAATTCCGATAACTTGCACACTTTTCACTCCTCTCGACAAATCGGAAGAGTGTGATGTGGTTTGGCGTGTATCGAGCCACTTGCAAGTTAAATAGCAACACAATAACATGTAATTATTTTGATAATCGAACGAAAGTCGTTGAAAAGAGAAAAAAAATCCAATTTCGAATAGAAATTAAATGATTTCTTCTTTCGTGCCGATTCATTGGCACAACAGCAACATCGACAGTGGCAACATCCACACGGTCTCAAATTAAAATATGCTCATTTAGCAAAATTTCACGTCGTAATAGCAAATGATGATGAGGAAAAATGGCTTGCGTTGAAAATTATAAGGCCCGCCGGTTTGGTTATGTCAGAATGAATTAGGGGAAGATTTACAACTTCAAGCGATTAAATGAGTTTTCTCTTATTTCCGATCGTACAATTTATCACACTGCATCCAGTTTGAATTGCGGCCACGGCACACACAGTAAAATAATCATAAATGCTGCAAAATCAGAGCACACGTCTCTAATATATATCGTGTTCAAGCGTATACCTGTCACTCCGACGTCTTGGAAATGTGATGAAAGAAGAAATTTTTCCACATTTCCTCCACTTGTTCTATGAAATATGTCGTAATTAAGTACAAAAAAGAGTGTATCATTAAATTGCCCGTGTTGCTGTTGTTGGTTTTAATCAAGAATAATTTAATTAATTAAAATTACTTGCTAAATGCTCGATTTTTGTGCACTTTCACATTTTTTTCTTCTTTCTCCGATTCTTTCTTGATGGATTTCATTTTCGTTGGAAATCGTCGAGTGTCGCGGTTCCATTGGAAAAAACCTTGCATAAGTTGATTTTTATTGACGGCCGAATGAAACGGTTTTTCATTTAACCAATTGCCCTTTTCCTTTTGGAGTCAATTACTCTTGTGATCACTACACCATTGCTATGCTCCATTTGTTTCATTCGGCTTCGTGGAAAAATAAGCAACAAACTCGACCAAATGAATTGTATGTTCACCGAACGAAATCATCTCGGTTTTTTTTTCTAGCCTTTTTATTGCCAGTTCTTCGAATTAATCATTTCGCTTTTGCTCGACAAATTGACCGTCAATCGAATAGACATGCTATTTGTTCAATGTTTCAATTACGATAAGTAATTTGATAGCTGAGGCTAGCGAGAAACGGTTTGCATCCATCATATTACTCAATCAAAAAGCATCAATGCTTTTTCGCTCTTCAAATTAACTTCCTAATTATAGCAGCGCCTCAAATTGACGAAACAATGATCACGCTCCAAAGATGAAATATGGATTGCATTTTTCAATACAGCAACTATCGATCATTTATGATCGGTTGGCATACAAAACGAATCGTTGGCACATCGATTGAACTACAGACGCACTCGTTAAGTGGCACCTCTTTTGAATTGCCGAAATGAGATGAAAAACAAAGAACAACAACAAATCAACAAATCACTAATTGCAGAAAGTTTAAATGATCATCGTTTACATAACCTAGTGTCCGAATGGCAGAACAGACAACAAAAAATCTCCACACTCACTTCGGTCATTTATAAAAGCGGGATTTGGGTTGGAATAACTGATTTTGTGTGTGTGTGTGTGTGTGTGTGTGTGTGTGTTGGAAAAAAATGCAAATGGACAAATTGAAAAGAGCGAAAAAATGCTAATAGAAAATTCCAGCCCACTCAGTGAATGGCAGCTAATTTTTCTAATAGCCCATAATTTGCACCTTCCAATATTCTAATTAAATCACTTCTGGTTCAGTTGATGTGTTTTTTTCGCACACAAGCGAACACGAACGCGAACACGAACCTGAGCCTCATTTGTACGCGTGTCCAGAGCATATGTGCCGCTAATTTAGTTGTTAACAATGATATTTTAGTCGCTCAGACTCGCGATAATTATTACACACGGAACTGAGTATGCCCGTTTGTGCGCGCATATTTGCTTATAAATCTCATTGCATATATCGTGTGGCATATTCAAAACACAATTTACCCGAAAAAAAAAGAAACAACAAAATGTTTATTACATTAGGTTTTAAATTGCGGTGTATGATCTGTTGCATAAGACATTTATTCTACTCTGTCGAACTGTGTTTGTACACAATGTATCGGTTTAATGGATTGTTGTTGGATGGATTGAGTTGATTTGTTTTTATGTCTTTCTGTCGGCTTTGTGGCCGCGGTTGTATTTGTTTTCGATGTGCTTCGCCTAATAGCGGTCTTGGTTGAGCGTGGACAACGGCCACCGAATGATATGGCGCGCACCCGTTGTAGTTGTTGCTCTCAAAGTGGAGAGCAAAAGCGAACGAGGCAACAAATTATGGTTCCAATCAATTCATCATAAAACATACACGACGTCATATCTCACCGCATGACACCGGACTGTCTGTCTGTGTGTGCGTCAAAAACAAAAGTTTGTAATTAAAAAACGATGAGAGATTCTTTCGTTGGACGATCGATGTGTGCTCAGCTTTTGGCGGAACGCATATCCGGATATAATTTATTGTTTCTTTTTCGCTGGCGATTGCAAAAATGAAAGTGAATTGCCTAACCGGGTGCGATTGCTTTGCACTATTTTCGGAAAGATTAATAGCACCACATCGCACCAAGGGAATCGAATTAGACAAACTCTCGTTGGAAGAGAAAAATAATAATTCCCAAGTAATTTACCATTTGCTCGTTACTTTCGATTGCAACGGAAAGAGAATTCCGAAGTGAAAATTTGGAAGCCAAATCATCGTTCATAATCATGAAAATAAAAAGTGAAATTAACGGAGAACGAATAATAATGCAAAATGTTGTGGAAAAATTTGTGTTGTTCATGCATCGGTTTCCATCTGCTCTAGCCCGCGATGAGGCGTCGAATGCGCCTTCTTCTCTGGTTATTCAACGGAATATGCAAAATGACCCATTAAACTGAGCACATACACAGACACCGTTTTCTCTCTGTGTGTGCTCGCCAAATCGCGATAGGTGTTTTCATTCATAAATTTTAATTTTGACGGCATAATGATTGTTCTCATCGGGTTGGCGTTTTTGGTTTGTGGCAGAGAGTTTTCTGTTGTTGTGCACAAATCGCGCCTGACACATTGCTCGCGGTGGACAATTCACTACGGGGAGAAAAACAAGCACATTGCGATTGCACATAATCCACTTGAAAAGTAAAAACCATGAGCATACCAAACAAATTATCATGAATAAATAACAATAATAAATTATGGCTTTTCTCGTAGTTTTTCGTCATTTCGTTCCCAAGCCACCACTTTGCTTGATCAGTATTTTGTTCGTTCGCTTTTTTTCTTTAATTTATGCTTTCTTCGCTAATCGCATTACAATACGGCAAAAATAAATTCTTTGAAGCTTTCTTTGCAACATACTAATCAATTTTTGGTTCACTTCTTCTCTCTTTTCCAGCTGCATTCAGTGTGTGGTAAACTAGCACATTTTGTGAGAAACGAAAAAAAATTGAAATAACTACGAAATCAGATTCTTTCAGTCACTAATTGAGCAAATAGAAAGGGAATGCTTGTTATTTTATATATACGTATATAAAAATAAATTAAATTAGTGACTAGAAGAGAAAAAAAAACGCAACAAAGTAAAAATAAAATGTTGCTATTTAACCGGTCGATGTGTGTTTCTCATACAAACGAGATCGTGACAGCTGCTGAAACAGAAAAAAGCAACAAAAAAAATCTCAGCCGTTTAAAAAGGTTTCTTTCGCCAAATTTCTCATTGAACGTTGAGTTCACAACGTCGTATTTTGGCTTCGATCGTTGATTGAGACTTTTCTACTAGTTCATTCGAAAATGTTTTGCTTTAATTTAGCTGACATTACCTAATGTGAATGAGGCCGAACACGATTTTTTTTCTTCCATCGTCTCAACATTTCTCCACACAAAAATGGTATCATACAATTAAACGTAAAGAATATCTAATGAAAACGACTGCGGCCGTTGAAACGTATATACAGCAAAACAATAACAAATGTTTCGGTTAAAAAATTTCATAATTTACGCGTAATTACAAGCGCGTAATTGTATTTGATAATAACAATTAAATGGCATGGTGTTAAAAAAAAAGTCGTGTACGCGCGGAGCAACAGCAGCAGCAGCCAAAGAAGAGGAAAAAAGGAAACGTAATAAAAAGAAATCGAAAGTGAAACATTGAAATGGTCACGGAACGCTATAAATTCATTCATATTTGTTTCCTTCATTTGGATTTCGGTGTACCCGATCACGTTTCGGTGTTGTGGCCAAGCGCGAAGCGGCTATGCCATTCACGCGTCATTCATGGGAAAGAAAAAAAACTATGCGATATATCTTTATGGACGCTCAGTGTGGTGGCAACCAAACACATTTTGGCCCATCGATGCGAATCAAAATGCGCTGATGTTACGAATCATAAATGTAAGCAAATCGTCATAGTTCACCGATTAACTTACTTACGAAACCAATGACAGTTCAATAAAACGATGGCTGCCGGCTTCAGCGGCTCAATTACAAAGTTGATGTGTTAAAATTTTAACGCATTTTTGACAACCACTTTGAGCACTCACTCAAAATGTGAGCTTGACGTATGCCAATGCAACAGACAGAGAAAAAATTCAAGCGAAATAATTTAATAAGCATTTGGTGCACAATGTTAAACGAGAAGTATGGTATTGCAATCGAAAATGAAATCGAGCGATGCGATTTCTTGACTCGCAACAGCAGATTGCCCGAATAGAAGTGAATTTTGATTTCCAGTAGCACCAGAGATGTCGATCGCGCGATATGAAAACGTTCTGTCGAATGTGGATGTGAAAAAATTGTGACTGCACAACCGCAACTAGTACAATTGTTCAATTAATTATGGGCAAGAGAATAAGAAAAACAAGATAAACTAGCTGCGAACCAATTTTGTTTCGGCACAAAGAGCTTAGGTGCTTGTTAAATATTTAATTGGCCAAATGTCAGATGTTTGAGTGTGTGTTTTGTTTTTTTTTCTCATTCAAATTCATTCATTTGACTCTCAGTAACAGCATTCTATGTGCACATTTTCCGCGCGCCACAAAGAATGCACTAACGAAATAATTGAAATAGTTGGCTTACTGGTGTGACTTACACACGCGATGTATGTCTTTAGATCATTCCCAAACGCTCGACTACACATGTAAGCTACTTCCAAACGAATGTACTTCTACTTGTCGCTTGTTCGCGCGCGAGCACACTTTGCCAACGCAAAATCTCGACTCTGCACTGGGTTGGATGCCATTCATCTTAAAGCAAAACGATTTCTTTCATTCTGGCGTTGAATTTTATCTCAAATATATCTATTTTCACGTCGTAAATTCGCAATGATCAAGAGATCGCAGGCAGGCAGGCGTGCGCACACACTCAGGCGACAGTCACACTCATTCGCATATTGAATTTATTTACTGTTTGGTACGGTTGCCGCCGTTGCTGCTGCCAGTGCAAGCAGCGTGACTTTCTGTTCACCATTTGATTTAATTTATCCAAACATTCAACTTTGTTTGGTGCGGTTTGTCGTTCGACTTCTTTCAATGAATTCAATTCAAACGGTTTTTTTATTACAGTTTAATGTCTCATTTTTTTCTCTCCTCTCCTCCGTTTTCGCTGTGCATTTTGCTTGAGAGCGCCCATACGGTGTGTTTGCGCGACAATCGACTGATGTTTGTTTTGTGCGAATTGTGTGTTTTTGTTTCTGGATTGAATTTCATGGCATTTTGCTGCTTGTGTCACACAACCTTCAAACATGACTTATGGCAAAAAATGTTGGCTAGCGTTTTCGGTCGTGCGTTTTTGATGGCAAAATTCATTTGCTTCGCATTACATCAATAAAATTAAAGCCAGCGAGTATGTATGACTGTTGGCGTTTGTGATTGCTTCAATACATTTTCCACAATTCAGTGAAAAAGACAAATAAAAAACGTCCACAAACAGCCAACGTTAATTGAAAGTGCCTACTTTTTTTTCTGCTCTATCGTTTCTTTTCTTTTGATTTTATTGGATTTGATATTCTTTTCCGCAGGTTTCTTTTGTCAATTCAGTTTAATCGCTTTGGTGTTGGTGACTTTTTGTTTTGTTCGGTTCGTTTGGTTGCATTCACTTTGCGAGCGTGGTAATGAAACACACGCTGACAGGTAATGCCATGTAATCGGATATTAAGTGACTATGTTTGGTATAGTCAAAGAGAGGGAGAGAAAAAAAATCATCGTAGGACGTATGCCGATACCAGATTAAGGCACACTGCGCTCGCACACACAACCAAAATCTTTGTCTCGCTTTATTGCATTCCGTGTTTTCCAACAGAATATGGTCGGTGATCGCATAACACAATTTGTTTTGTCGTTTCTAAGTTCATTCACATTCGCATAGCATGTATGCGTTTGCGTGTGTCATTACTGTGGTTAATTTGTCAATCTAATTTGCATAAACTCGAGAATCAATCAAAATCGATTTCTTAATTTTCGGAATCGATCGGCGGTAGGCCTACTACATGGTCTATTGAAAGCCAACAAATATTCTTCTATGCAACGTGATTATTATTTATTGTGCCACACATACCAAATAAAGACGCTTCTCCAGCTAATGATGCGCATCAAATTTCTGCCACCGCCGACAACGACGACGACGACGACGAGTAGCAGGCAAAGTCGTTCACAAGCCGGCACAATGCTTATACATTAATCGGTAAATTATTTGATGAGCCTCATTTGAATAATTCGACAAAGAATTGGAACACACCGCTTTTCACGTGTGTGCAATAAACTTTCGATCGAAAACCACTTTATTCACTTCGAAATGCAGCCAACGTATCGAAACAGTTTGTTCATCGATTTAATGCGAGAATCATCTTCATACTGGCACTGAACGAAGGGGAATGAATACCGAAATAGGTGAAATATGATACCAATTTTTATCATTCGGCCAACGAGTGTCGTTATCTGATCATTGCTGTTACCGATTATTGATTGTACTTTCTAATTGAGAAATATACTGTTATCAATTTCAGACGAAATATATAGACTTTTTGCGCAATACCCCACTGGCTCTTTGTTTCTGCGTATTTCAATTAAACTTAACGAAGTATTCGAAACCAAACCAACACTCCATTCATTTTACACTGTGAAATGACAGCAGAGGTGAAAGAGTACATTCAATGCAATCACTCATAAATTAATTGCAAATGTCTTCATTCGTAAAACCTCGTACGATCTTATCACCGCGCACAAAATCAATTCATTTTAATCAGTCAGAATATGGAATCAACACGAATGAACAGAAGAAAAAAACCTCTCAAAAGTGAAATGTTGGTTTTGTTCTTATGATTTTGTTGTTGTCTTTATCACCAAATCTCTGTTTCTGCCTCACCGTCACATTCGTCTTGGTAACTACGTGACGCAGTACATTGATCTCGAAAAACTGTACATTCAGATTGAATTTTCACAAAAATTCTACTTTCGAATGTGGATATGACTCAAAACATATTGGTTTTTGTTTTGAGTTTTTGAAAAGAAATATTCGAAAAGAATGCGTAGTTCAGTCATTGCGTTCACAATTATTTGTACAACATACATTTACCGTGTTGAATGAACACATTCACCAGAATGTCGCTTATCTGTGTTCAAATTGACGACGAGCCAACAATATCAATGTGACGAAGTGACCGAGTGGTTAAGGTGGCAGACTGCTAATAATGTGATAACACAACGAGAGCAGCGATCTGTTGCGGTTTCCGCGCGCAGGTTCGAATCCTGCCTTCGTCGCTATATTTTTTTTTATAATACGTCCCTTTGGAAATGTTACAATCGGTAACTCAAACAGCATCGCAGATTTTGAGACTCAAATTGAAAGATTCAAACAAAAAATGAGTAAATTTTTTTTTCTCAAATAATATTCTGAAATAATACTTCAATCAAATGTACGCCCAAAGATGCTGTGCGACATTTCGGAGTAGATGTTTTATAAAAAAAAAATATAGCGACGAAGGCAGGATTCGAACCTGCGCGCGGAAACCGCAACAGATCGCTGCTCTCGTTGTGTTATCACAATATTAGCAGTCTGCCACCTTAACCACTCGGTCACTTCGTCACATTGATATCGTCGGCACGTTTCGAATCTGAGATTGACGACCATTGGGCAATACGTAGTAAAATGTTTGGAATGTGAACCAACTGAATGGAGATTGTGAGAGAAAATTAGAATTCTATTCTTTTGAATATAAAATGTAAGAACTAATTAGAATGAATTGCCATTTTTATTCAATCAATTTTCTTTTGTTGTCATGTAGAATTAAATATGATTAGTTAATGTTTTCATGCTTGGTGTAGTTCGCCACGTTGTCACTCACACAAAGTAGAAAGAAGAAACATCTGGAGATAAAGAGTACAACAACAAAAACATTCCATGTATCAATCGGTTGGAATATTTCGAGAGCACTTGGTGTGTTATTCTTTACACAAAAATGAAAACAGTTCGATTGCGAAACCAAGAAGTGTGAAGGTGTATTTCAAATGTTGATTAAATTACTTGAATGCCGTTATTTTGTTGAAAAAAAAACAAATTGCATAAAATTCGGTCTTTCACCTTAATTTCATTATGTGTGATGTGTATGAAGAGAAATAAACTCACACCGCATCGAGTCGTTAATTGAGTGTGTACGTAAGAGTCACGATGATTGTATCTGATTATTGACAAAAGAGCTCCCTGACCCTGATCAGTAGGGAATCTAACGGCATACTCATTCTTGGATATACGTGTTACATGAAAATTGATTTCGCGAGTGTGTTTCAATGTGCGTAAAAATAGACACCCAATCGGTTGTTGTGCTATCATGCTGATGCATTCGATTATCGTTATTCGATTTGCATACAAAAAGAAGCAGAAAAAAACACACCGACAGAATGGAATAGCAAGCGAGCGAGAGTTGAATGTGTTACGGTTGTCGATGCGGTAAAATGAGCAGCAGCAACGGCACATTTCCTATGGCAAATAAACTCAATTGGCATTCGATCGTGATTTTCTTGTGTGAGATAGAAAATGGTGTGAGAAATGGGAAAAAAAATCCACGAAATTACCATCAAATGATGAAATGAGATAACAGCAACACGGAGAACGATGACGATGATGCAGCGGATTTTATTCAAAATAGAGATCAATGTGTTTTTCGTGTGCAATAAAAAGAAAACAACGGGCCATAAAAACATTTTTCGGCTGCTTAAGTCGCAAGTACGATGTAATAAAATTGCATTATGCTCACGAATGCCTTAAATTGGGGCTAATGCTGTGCATTGTGCGCAACAAGTGCACGCAAATAACGCTGTTTCTTTTCTTTGTGCATTATCAAGCCGAGAAATAAAGGCATTTCACGAAAAGAACACACAAAAAATTGCATACATTCCAAAAAATGTTAATTTTTCATGAATTTGCCGGAAAAAATGAGCGCAAATTTAAATGGCGCACATCGGGCTGATTGGTGCGTGTACTCACAATTTGTTTGTTCCTGTCTGTGTGACATAGTGCCATTAGTCAAAAAAAGCCGTTCATTTTGTTGCCTACGCGAACAAAATACTTTGAGGAAACTTAAGACAACGACGACGACGTCGAAGACAACAACAAAAAAATACGATACTGATTGCACATTTCAATAACTGTTATATCATCGTGTGTTCAGTTATTATTCATGAATTGGATGCGCAACACCTGCGAACCTGCATTCCATTCCATGTTAAGTTATTGTTGAGCGTTTTTTTTGTGCGCGCGCGCTCACTCTCAAAATTATGTTTTTTTTGCTTATTAATAAATAATAATAATCGAGAGAAGCTTGGTAACTTAGTTTTTCTTTTGGAATGTGTTACGCTCGCAAGCGGTGACCAAATGGTAGTCTTCGATGGAATAAGTTCAATTAATAAGCGTGTGGCGTGTGATACGGCTGCACACCTTTCGGATCGGTTATTTTGGCTAGCAAGTGTCACACGACACATTTTGTTGTACAAACAACAATTCGACGTCAATCGCTTGAGTTGATGCTCTTAAACGCACTTTGCGTTCCTAGTTTTTTCCACTTAAGCACTCTGAATGTACGAAATAATTTCACCGCATGGAGACTCTCCATAGAAACCATGATGGGCTAATGGGATTTTTTTTTCGTTATTTTTCAACGCGATTTACGAACAAACAGAAGCCAAATCTGCTTAACACAAGCAACATAATTCGTGAACTTAACCATAAGCCGTTGATTAAATACTGAACTGTGATTTATTTTTCGCATGACACGACCTCACAGACCATAACATATTTTATCAGTTATGGATTAAAAATCCAACAAAAAAACACGTAAAAATGTCGGAATTTCAACCTCATAAAACTTTGTTCGAAAAATCACGAGTTTACTCAACGATTTTACAGGCCTAATCCACGGAATTAAAGCACCTAATTATTTTTCAAGGTGATTTTATCGGCGGAAAATATTAAGCAGAAAACAAATTGAATCGAAGTACACACACACACACAAACACACATTGGCACGATATCGAAAAGTCAATAATTCGAAACCGAAAGCAATCAATTTTATAGCCGTTTGAAATATAAAAATGAATATTGTTTCTTGAAAAATTCAATCAAGATATGCGCGAAAGCCTAAAACCAAAATCGAATAACGGAATATTTTTCGGTCATACACACTGAATGTGTGCGCTCGATTGGGCAAGTGTGAAAAATTGTTGCGCCGAATTCGAGTCTACTCGTTCCAATTATGATACAACGTACAACAGTGGATGCTGCTGTTGTCTCGACTGCGGCTGCTACTGCTGTTGGTCCACTTCGGTGATCTGCTTATTCCGCACTTTGAATTTCAAATTGATTGCTTTTGTTTTTGCGGCGCATCATCATTATCGTCTTCTTCTTTGTCTCTCATTTCCCATTGTAATTTCTTTTCAACATGCAAATTTTTCTGTTTTGTTTACATTTTTGGTACGGCAATAGACAGACTTCAGTAATTTCAGATTACGAACTAAATATGTTTCCCAAAAAACGAAACAACTAATTTGATAAAAACAAATAAATAGGAGAAAAATGTGAGCTCGATGATTTTTATGGACCGAAGACAATAAAAGCCGTTTTCATATCGCTATGTATGGCTAAAAGAAAACGACTTGCCGTGTTCTGCATATTTTTGTATATTAATGCCGTTGATTAAAATTTACCATACGACCTTTCCAAGTTAATTAATTTTGGTGTAATTGCCAAAAATGAAGTTCATGCGTGTCAAACACAACCATTAGATAAATCAACGACGTCATCAGATGTGTAACGCAAACTTCAACACCTGAATGAAAAAAAAGCGAACTTTCTTATTCAATTTGGTTGTAAGCAATGCTAGCTTAGCATGTGGCCAATTAAAAGAATGTTCAATAGTCGGTTTTCAATCAACCAAAATGGGAGAAAAAACATGACTTTTTTTTCTGCTGGTGTCACTACAAAGTGTTTATCGATCGAAATTTTTGGTGTTTGTTAAGCAAATTAGCGCGAAATTGGCCCTTTTCAAACGCGCACACGCTCGAGAATATTTGTGTAAGCTTGAACGAATTTGCATAATGCATAAAAGTGCTAATTAAAGAACTACATTCACCTGAAGTGAGCTTACGGCACAAAAGTGCTACATTGGCACTAGTCTCGTGGCGTGCAACGGTGTGAATTGTGTGCCACATTCTGAAGGTGATGCGAGTTTTGACTTGATGAACACAAAAACAAATTGTTTAAAACTTGGGCATTTCGACTAACATGGAAACATCAGCATTATTTTTGTTCTGCATCGGATGTTCGCCGAATTTTGAAATGCATTTTGATCGTGTGTGTGTGTGTGTGTTGTTGCAGCAGCGGAAGGATTTTGCCCAATGTTCATGTCAATTCTCTTTCTCTCATCCTTCAATCGAAAAACTTTGTACACATCGGCATACAATGCAATATGTTGCACTTTGCAAACAAATTCCTAAATCGATTCTCCTTTACGCAATCTTTCGAAAGTCAACCCAAGCTAAATTGCTCAAGTTTGGCGTGTGCTGCGGCTTTTGCCGAAGTGTTGCAGTCATAAAATATATCAAAAGTATCCATCATTATTTATTTGATTTATGGAGAGAAAAAAGCAGCCAACTCTTTGGAAATCGATTAGCCCACACACACATACTCCGAGAGAATTCCGACGCTGTGGCATTTGTTTGACCTATTAAAAATCGCATTTTGTATTCAAGCATTATCGAAACTGTTCGGCATATCGTTCCATCAAAAATCCCTTTCATGCCACACAATGCTAGCACGTAAATGCTGCTTTGCAAATATTAGAAAGTAATTCTAAGCATTGCAAATGTAAAATGAAACAAATGCGGCCCAAATCATTTGTAAGCAAATCAATGCTTATCGCGCCAAAAGAAAGAGAGAGAAATTCAATTGAAATGTGTTCTCGTTTCGACCGTCAACGTTCATTTTCACTTTGATTTCCAACCAAAAAAAAACATTGTTATTATTCTCGGTGTTCTGTCGTTCTCGATTAACCAACAATACATCGGACATCGATACATTGGTTCTCTCTCTCTCTCTCTCTCTCTTTCTTTCCTTCTCTGACCATCGCCAAATGCATGAATGAAAATGCTTGTACTTTTTGGAATGTAGAATGCGTGAACACAGAGAGAATACCCACAGTGAAATGTATGTCTTTGGGTTACTTCATTTTACAATTCGGTGTTAATGTTATTTTGGTTCCCATTTCACAGGTGCACACTGCATACACAAACAAATCGTGAATGCAACACTGACTGTGAATGGGTGTCTCGTGTGCAAAACGGAGAACACAGCAGAATAATAAAAAAATTAAATAAAACATATAAATAAAGCTCACATAAACGATTGCACACTTTGAATGTTAATCAACCAAGACTGGCTGGCTGGCCATTGTTGTTTTTCTTCGTCTGCTCTTTTGTTTGTGCATACTCAGCGTAAGTGGAATAATAAGTTATCTCCCTTGAGACGTTTCACTGAACAAATAGACACATTTTCTATCTTCATTTCTGCCTTCAACCAACAGCAACACATCTATTCTAAACGATTAACATACGTGATTTTTCTACACTGTCTTTTCGCTCTTTCTCTTCCTCTTCCAATCAGAGAATGTCTTCATGAGTGAGGCCGTTCTTGTTCATCTTTGTTTGAAAGTCTTTATGACCACAGGCAACGACGTTCGAATTGATAAAATGTCGGTTTTCTCGCCGTATGTACGCGTTCTCTCGGCACACAAAAAAAAACTTTCTTTGACAATGACCCACTTGTGCAGTGGGATATAAATTGCGACTACAAAAACCTTTGACTCGGACATAAATTGTCGAAGTCAGTTTTGATTTCGGACGCAGCCATTTTTTTTGGTTTTTCTACGCCAAATCAACTAAACGGCATTTAAAATGGGCGTACTATTTTGGTCTTTACAAACAAGGTATTTCTAATGCTCTCCATTCAACGATTGGGCTAAATTGGCCTGGGCTGGACTTGACAAGCATCAATTTGCCATTTGAATTATCACAGCTTTTTTTCGCATTCCTTTTTTTCTGCAATGATCATAAATTAGGTTTTTTTCGTTTTTCCTCATCGCATTTATTTTGTTTATCGTGTTGTCGACGTTTTTTCTGTCTTTCTCTCTCAATTAATAATCAAATCGATAATCCCATTAACTCCAATCTAATATTCAGATTCGGATATGAATCTTGCTACAAGTGAATCATCATCATGATACAAATATTCGAAATGTGCAAAATATTAAAATAGTGTGCTAAAGCTTGCGGAATTATACCATTCGCCCGAAAGATAAATTGAAAGAAATGGTTATTTGAACTTAAAAAAAACCGTTTTCGTTTCATTTCATTGGAGAAAATCAGATCGGTCGAAAAAATAGAAAATTCCAAGAAACCGAAATTGAAAAAAGAAGAAGAAGAAATAAAATCAATTCAATGGGCATTCGATCATTCTTCGAAACACATCACAATTGGATTGGGCGATTTGATTTGAATAGAAAACTCATTCGAGCAAAACGATAAATTGATCAGTCCCTTTTGTTCGATGTAACGATTACGCTCACTTAAATATGTGTACGGTGTACGGTGGCCGCTGTCAAACGATGCTCAACGCTGAAATTGAATGCGGTGCTGTGTGTGTGTGTGTGTCGACCAAAAAGAAAGAGAAAATGTTGCCAAAACACAACAATGTTGTTTGAAAATGAAGAAAAAGATGATGTTATGAAGTCTGAGTTTATCGTTTTTTTCGCATGATCCCATAAGCAATACATGGCATACCGTATACTATTAGGGCCAAAAATAACAATCAAACCTTTTTTTGATATACACCACGATGAAGTTCATATCGGGCCGGTTTGGCAGAGCTGACTCATGGTTGGTTTAACGCGCAGGTATCTCTTTCGTTTCGATCATTCTCACATTTGATCCAACCAATGTTGCATACTTTTGCGTCTCATAAATTTCTGAACATATGTTTCCATTGACACTATTCTTCGTTTTTAATAAGCTGCTTACTTCTATTCACTCTTTCTATTTCATATTCATTTTTTTCGCTAGTTTTTTTTTTTGAATTTATATACAACTTGATGAAAAATCGGCCCAACGCTTAATATTCAATCAATGGAGAATATTTAATGAACTCAGAGTTACGCGCGCGCACGATGTGCCGCAAGACTTCGTAAAACAAGTGAAACTGGTGGCATGAAATGTTTGCATTAATTATTGATAACATAAAGTGTGACAGAAAATTCACTAGTAATCCGCTTCGTTGTTTTTTTCGTTTATATTTTGTGTTGTCTTTATATCTTTCATTTATTCAACCGAAAAGAAAACTCGACAATTTATGCAAAGTTCTTCGCAGTGTATTAAATATTCATGCGGTTGATTTGATTTGCATAAAACGACGAGAAAACACGGTCAGTAGCGTCCGAGCGAAATTAAACCAAGTGCAAACATTACCAATGGCATTGAGTGGCCGCCGTACTGATTTGGTCACTGTTTTACTTTTCAAGTATGACGTCGTTCGGCCGGGTATTGTTTCGCGCTACAAATTTGTAGCTATCAAATTTGATTAATATCATAAGTATTTCTGAGAAACGAAAGAAGTTGGTGTTGTGTTTTGGATTTGGATGGCTTTGGATGGTTTGAATGGGAAATTGTCGAAAATGAAGGGAATGCAAATCAATCGATCAATGTCGAGCACTTGAAACGAAGGAATGAACTGGAATTAGATTAATACGAGATATGGTATGTGTGCGAAATTGTTTGAAAGCCAAACTGCACATAGGGTTCAAGAAGAAAGCGTTTGTCTATAAAATCGTCGACAAGTGAAAGATTTGGTTGGCTCCATCGTACACAAACCGTGCCGTATGTAGCTTCTTTCAAATAGCAGCAACATCAACCGAATAATACAATCTGCAATTCATGTTGCTTTCGGATCTGTAAACGAAACGGACACTTTGCAAATGAACCGACTTTCATCGACTAAATGCTCAAGATACTGGAAGCGATTTTTTCGATAGATACAACTCTCGTTGTGTATTGTTCAGCTGATTGCATTTATTCACCAGTTTTATCATGTGGCTGTTGAAGACAAGACGCCATTTTTCATGGTGATCTCTTTCATTCACCACATTGAGGCCCAGCCACACTTCACCGACTAGTCGAGAGAGCGCGCATGGCGTGGGAATAACTGTGTGTTATGTTGCGCCCGTTTTGCTCTCAAAACTCATTTTGAATTCTAAACAAACTACAAAACCAAAATAAACAAAATCTCAGATATAGGATTGCGACAATCCCAAGTGAATGTAGATGCAACACAAGTACATTCCAGATATCATTTATAACGATGGCAACGAAACATTTATTTGGCCGTTGAATTGCAAAAATGTGCTTCATTGTGTGGCAACATGCATGAAACCGTCAAGCTGGATCGAAAAATATGTGCTAATGGCTTTGAAGAATGATAACAACTGAATCGATACGGAAAATCTCGCTTCCAATGTTATGTCGGTATATGTTGTGTATGTTCAATGAGAAAATAAAATCGAGATTGAATGCGCTTGGGAAGAGCGACAGAATCATGCGGAATCGAGACTGATTTGATACAGAAACAAACACACAGCCCTCAAAAAAACAAGCTGTAAATGATCAAAAAAGAGCGACAGATGGAATGCTCTCGTCGTGTTGTCACTGCCGCGGCGATAGAATCGCTACGGTAGAAATTAACTGGTTGCGTATCGGCAGTTTTGTGGATGTAAGTCATAATTGTATGCAAAAGAGCGGCCGTATCCGAGGGGCAAACCACTCAAAAGTAATACTGTGTATTAGTATTACTTTAAGTAATACTAATGTAAATATTACATTGTATTACTTTAGTATTACTTTAATTAATACTAATGTAAATATTACATTGTATTACTTTAGTATTACTTTTTTCAAACAATAGTATTATTTTTAAAAGGAGTATTACTTTATCAAAAGTAATACCATTTTTACCTAGTATTACTTCGTATTACTTCGCAGGTATTATGTATTACTTTTGAGTGGATTGCCCCTTGGCCGTATCCGACCAACCAAAGAGTGAAAGGAACATTTATGCAGATTTTGTCATAAATTCTTCTCGTTGTGTGTGTGTGTGTGTTTCTGTTGTTGTTTTTTTTCGTAAGGTTTTCTTTCTTTCTGCTGTTTTCTGCTCGAAGAATTTCATTTCTTTGTATATTTGTGTGCTTTTGTTGTTGTTGTTGTACGTTTCATCTTGATTTCATTTTCGTTTCCAGATTACTTTAAATGGACCGCTGTTGACGCAGCCTGCAAATCGCTCGAAATGGAACAAGTGTGTTGTTGGTTTAAATGTCGACATCGTCGGGCCGATGCTGTCGGTGTGCTGCTGCTGCTGCTGCTGTTGCACTTCAACTTCAATCGGTGTGTGAAGTGAGTGTTATCTGAATGAGCCGCTTTCTTTGCAAATGAATTGCAGCTCGTCGAAACACTCTTTAGATAAATTAGGTATCGAGAGTTCAATAAGTTCATGCGCATTTTTTTTCTGCTGGTAAATAGCCGAATATTTCAGCACTTATGGAAAGTGAAAATCATTCGACGAACCATTTCGATACTTGATATAATAACCTTTGCTGAATGAATGGAATTGATTCGGAAAACGTTCAATTCAATCAAATGTTTGCACACAATAGAACAATACGAGAAGAAAAGTGAAAATGTTCAAAATTTTTACACAGTATGTGTGTGTATGTGCATCAGTATACAGCGGAAAATGTGTGTGAGTGTGCTGCACGGTGTGCGCATATCAAATCGACAACATTTTGCCATATCCGAATGAAGTGTGCTTGTTACGACGCAAAATCAAAATGAATTTCTTGTGATAAAGAAGTAGAAGAGAAAAAAAGTGAAACGGCAACGCCAGTTACAACGAAACCGAAACCAATATGGGTAAACAAATGCTCAACAAAACACAATTTAATTGAAAAAAAAAATCAAGAAAAGAAAACGAAAAAAAAGAGTCAATAATGAGTTTAATGCGCATTTTAACCCGAGTTCGTTTCACCGATCTTTTGTGGGCTTTCCAGATTTGATGCGCTAATGTAGAAACACGCATGTGATTCGATACACCAATAAATAAAGCGCAAGACATTCAGTCTTCATTGTGGTTTTGGAATCGAATGGTCCATGGGTGTGTATTTGTGTGTACGAGTTCACCTCACGAAGAAGAATGGTTCAATGTTGTAGAGAGCACACTAGGCGAATAAGATCTATGCAAAAATTATGAGCACGTCGTACATAATATATGGTACGCATATACATACTGTTTTGTCCGAGCTTATTTGATCGAAATGCGATAAGATGCGCTACACCAAAATTGGAGAATAGATAGAGGCATACAGGCACAGACACATAGGTTAAGGTAAAACAGAAAATAAAATTAAATGCTCGTCGCTTTTGCTCTACACGTTTAAAATTTGATCCGGCCACAGAGAAAAAACGAAAAAAAAACTGGTTACGGTTCAATGTTTATTCATTTTTCTTCCATTGAACGCGTCGTCGTTTCTGTTTAATTTGCGCATTTTTTTCCCCATCGAAAACGAAAGAAAAAACGTCTTTGGCTCCACTGTAATCTCTAACTAATCTTACACCGAAAATTGTGCTTCTTCGACAACATGATTTATGCCGTAGGCGCACTTAACATACACACACACACACATAAATCCAAACCTTTGCCTCTGATCTTGTATTGCGCTTGAATTTTTCGAGATGCACTTGAAATTAAACTGTGCAATCGATGGTGAGCGAGTGAGACAGGAACGTGTGCTCATACTTTAATCGCGATTTTCGCCATTGAAAACGAAATCAACTGCGGTATTTGAGGCTGAGTACGCAATTTAACAAACCGACAATTTAATAACAATGTCCTATGCGTATTGCTCAAGAAATAATTTGTTGTCTACCACAAAATTGGACGCTGATGTTGTGGTGAAACTAGTCATGGCTGCCATAGATTTATATCCAATGTGTTTCTTTAGTCTTTTTTCTCTCTCGTTCATCTCGCTTAATTCTTAAGAGCAGAAATTAATTCATTTTCATTACGGATTTCTTCTCTCTCGTTGTTCAATGGAACGATCACGTTTGCCTATATCCGTGCATCGATGGATAAATATACAAATGTGCTAACATGAAGAAAACTTGTTGTAGACATTTTTTTACTTTCTTTGGCAATCAAAAATGTTGATGGTTAAACATCATGTCAAACGACCGAGTTAGTTCCAAATCCGCTGAAAACATTTCATTTGTCTGGCTGGCTGGCTGGCCGGCCGATTGGTGGTTTTTCGATGTGGAATTGACGATAAAGGCCATTGTCGCTTAATCCCAATGCACGCATCTCCATTTTGGATAGATTAATAACCGCTTATTACGTGACTTTTCATTTTGCTCGATTACTTTATTGCCTGATTTGTCGTGTTGTTTACTCTATCATTCCCACAAAAAGTTTTTTTTGTTTTGTTTGTCTACGACAACAAACATGCACACATACAACGCCTCGCGTTTACGGCCAAATAATTTAATTAAACTGTTCTGATTGGTAGTGAACCATACGTGAAACACAGAATCAAACCTTTTATTTGGATGAAAAGTAAAATCTCACAGCCTTTTCTCCGTTGTTGTTGACGACGATCCGTCAATGATTGCGACCGTTTTGTTACTGTGGTTTCGGTGATTTTTCGTTCGGATTCGTGACTGCAAGTAATCAAAACGCCACGAAATGCATGATCTACCTATATACTAAGCGATAGTCACATTACTAATTTCTCCGATAGCTACACGTTAACATTTAATTAAAGTTTTTTTCTTCTTAGGATTTGATTTCGGCGGAACGTCGTTAGCGACTATAAAGTCATCTATAAATGCTTTTACATGAACACGAAAACTTGCTTAATGGTTAATCAGTTAAAAATTTTCGAACAGCAACTCAATAAACGACACGGCAGCCGGCGTTACTGTAGCCGTTGACAACAAAATAAAAAATCCAATAATATATTCAAAGTGCAAAACGGAGCTGGGCTGATTGTCAGAAAAAGAGTTGTGCAATTATAGAAAAGTATAGTATATTGATAAAAATGTGTTGTGTGCATGGTGCACATTATTTCTGCATACGTCAACACGTCGTTGTTGAACCGGCCATAGTATAGCGGAAAAAGGCATTTTTCTATACAAAGTAAGCGACAAGTCTCTCTTTATCACATTCCTTCCTGTTTGATTTGTTTTTTTTTCTTCTTTTTTTCTTCTGAAATGCTAGTTATGGCATCTATACCGTACTGATCGGTTGATGATAACGTTGAAATGTTTTGGTTTCAACTTTCGATTAGCTAGTTTATGGTTACGAATGTTAAATGCAAATGTAATGGAAACTTATGCATTATTTTTTCTTTCTTTCTTCATCGCGACTGTGTTATGGAACAATAAAAACGCTAAATACTAATCAAAACGGTATTTCAACTTCGTCGTCGTCGGCGGCGGCGGCAGCAGTAGCAAACACAACGGCGTCATTTGCGGCAAAGGAAACTTCTAACAGTAATTTGATTGGAGGTCGAGATCTTTTTTATGTAAATTGTTCTGGAAACAATTGATCGTGAGCGGGCGCATACTCAGAGTCTAGCCGTATGTCATGACAGGCTAATGGTAATTGACGGGCGTGAATGCTTTATTTTTTTTATTATTGAATAAAAAATTATATATCATTGCTAATAGGTAATAAATGGGCTGTATATCTCGTTGGTGCCAGAAGTAAATGGCAATGTTGCCACTTTCCGATACCCGTTGAAAGAATGGAACGATCGAATGTCAGATCGTTTAGATCTTTTGTCTGATTCATTAACTGCCAAGCGATCTTTTCTTTCTCTATATTTGGTAAAGATATGTGAAATCCGGTTGCTTTGCCATTAGAATGATCATCGTCGTCGAACTAGTCGATTGCGCATCAAAAACTGAGAACGACCGCTTGTGTTTTTGGTCAGTTTGACTCTTAATTGGATTGTTATATAACGATCAGAAGTTTTATTGTTCGATCGAACATCGACGACAACAAAAACAACGACATTTTAATAGCTTCGCTATGGCATTCGACAAAGTGCAAGCTCAGAATACCAGAAATAGTCTAACTCAACGGAAAGTGCATTGACTTTGTGACAGCGTGCTATCGATTGGAATCGCATAAAAGTATTTCGTCTTTAGTTTCCGCGGCAGTTTGCGCTCGCGCCCGACATACCACTTACGGCAATTGTTCTCATGTATCGCGCGTTGGCTATGGGAAAAAATGCATTTGACTTTGTCTGATAACGACGAAAAACCAGCCGATCAACTGACTAATGGCTAGAATGGTTCTGACAATTTAATGGTCGGACGACGCTATAATTATAATTATATGTGTTTTTTTTTAAAGAATCGCTTAGGCGAAACACATACACATACACACACGATTTTCGTCTCACCGAGTGAATTAACTTCTACCGTGCCTACATACATATGTACTCATATGAGTACGTTTCGCTCTCTCGCCTCCTGCCGTATTACCTTGTACGGTGTGTATGTGTTATAACCATATTTCTGGTTCGTTTCGATATATTGTTGTTTTTTTTATTTTTGCATTGTTTTTGCCGCCTCAGTTTCGTTCCCAATAGAAACGGCCATAGAAAAATGTCGACATATTCACGATTCTATCGCAATGAATAAAAATGAGCATTTCCTTATGGTATTTTCTAGTGTGGATCGCAACAAGCCAACAACGGCGGCGGCAATTTTCAACAATCCCATACACACAATTCATGTACGATGTAGACGTTGAGGTCGCAAACTATTAACGTAAAATAGCATTGGTTTTTGGTCAAAGCTCAAACCATTTAATAAACTAAATGCAAAAATCTCAGCTATTTGGCCAAAAGCGATCGACGAAACAGCAACAACAACAACACTGACCAATGAATAACTAGCGGCAAAACTTCTGATTATCCAACGGCAATGATTGCATTGTTTTTACACCGCTGTTTTGGTCGCTCGACAAACGACATAAAGATTCCATTGAGATTGTTGTGGTGCCCTAAGCAGCCCAACACCGTCGACATTGAAAATACGAAATACATTTCACAGCTCGTTGCCAGTCGAGCAACCTGTGTGACTGCGAGTTTTTCGCGCTTGTTTCGCGACGCAAATGGTTAATGAGAGCGTATGGAATTCACTTTTTGATAATCTTTACACGATTCAACGTGTGTTTTAAATTTTTATTTTATAAAAACAACCATTTCAATCGTGATGTCTTTTTTGGTTTGGTGCCCATTGTAATTATTGTTTGGTTTTGTTGCTGTTGGCATTTTTTTCGGCTTAGCATTCAAATGGCCGTGAATGTCATCACACGGTTAAGTTGCATCGCGACTGGATGTCTCTCTCGAAAATCGACACGAAGATGAGCCAACAATGTTGCGTACTGTGTGGTTCATCTCACGCAGGTTGGTGTTTTCGTGGCAAGGAAATTTAGTCGAGCAAATAATATGGTCGATAAACATATTTATTTGTTTTTCTACTTAAATTAACATATTCCACGTTCCGGTGCGTGTAAAATCAGCTGTTCAAACAGATAAATTCTCGGAACGAATTGTTTCTCGTTCATATCTCTTTCTTCGTTGTTCATTTAAAACCAAATACATGTTGCGTTCTGAAGAACATTGTTAATTAAAGCGATAAAACGCCAACTCGCGCATTGTCATTATTTTTTTCTTGATTTCGAATCAATAAAAAAAAAGAAGTTTCGAACGTTAAATTGTTGGCCATTTCATTTTCAGTTGGAGTTGTCAATAAAATGTTGTTATTTAATTTGTTAATTGCATGCAAAAAAACAACAGAGAAACAATGGTGGGCCAATCGAGTGGAGCCCGGCGGCGAGCCAAACGGTTTAGGTGTTTTATACACATTTGGTCATCAAATTAATGCATGATTGAAAGAGTGTTACGCCGTAGGTGTTGTTAGCACGCCGGTGACATTCCCCCCGTTTTATTCGATCATTAATTACTATGGATCGTGTTTAGGCGTGCATATGGATTTTTGATTGGCCTTTCGAGCCCAATTAAATTGATTTCTTATCGATTTTCGACCCGATGCTGGCCAGCTCATCACATGATAACGAAATCCTCGAAGAAATAACATTTACATAAATATGAATTGATAATGTACCAATTAACAGTTACGAGAAGAAAAGAAAAAATCGTTCAATTCCACTGATTACCTCATACCGTGGCGCTCGGTATGTGTTTGTTGTTGTTTTTTTGCCCCATAAAACTTAGAAATCAAACCGAATCGATTCCATTTTCAGATGATGTACATTCACACTCGATCGCCATCGATTTTATATTGTTGTGACACACTTTCTTGCTCATGTTTTGCCATTTGCTAATTTATGATTCCTCATCAAACAGCAACAAAAAATAAACGGCACTGTTGAAGCGCATATTTCTTGTGTGTGTTTTTTTTTTCGTTGGGTCAGCAGCAATGGGCTAGTCAAATCGAAAGTTTCAATTGCATTGCGATGCATGACTGATTTCAGGCAGTCCGTCAATCACACCGAAGAATATTACGCGAACACAACAGAAATTAATTCATGTATTGGCACAAATAAAAACTGCATAATAAACATAATTGTAATATAACACTCGGACATCGACCTGAGGACCAATATTATATCGCATTTATCAAATCGATATTCATGCGCTGAATGTGGCGATTTTTTTTAACAAAAAAACCATAAACCATTTGAAATTTGGCATGTTTTCCATTATGAAACGCCGAGAAAATGCTTTTCAATTCGAAAATCGTGTTTTGTGTAGACAATCACTCCTCCTTGAATATCGGCTCCGAAATGATTTAGAAACTTTTATTTTTGCGCGAATAATTTATTTTTGGAAATTTTTCCAGCCAAACTCGCGATAGAACAATACGACCATTCTAAATTACAATTCTCAACGACTACAATTTGCTTGAGACTAAATTGCTTAGTTTTTACAATTTCATTTGAGTCATTTAATGTGTAACAATGTGTTTTCTGTGCTTTTGCTCTCGGTTTCCCAGTAAAGTCAAGACAATGAACGTTGATGACGTTGTTTTTCCCTGATTCGAGCTTTTTTTTACTCATTTGGAAGAGTGAAAAAAAACATCAGAACAAAGTAAGTAGCAATTACCGAAATTGCTGGGCAGACCGTTTACACGACTGTTGGTCAAACCGGAAAAATAATTCAATTACAACTTGCACACATTAAAATCACTGACGCATTCAAAAGCCCAATGTCTTTTTTGACAAAACAAGAACACACGAAGCTACTGGGCTATGGTTGTGCGGTATGAAGATGATGACCACATCGAGAGTCGAACAGAGTATAAACTCAACGATGTTTGTTCGTTTATTCGCTCGTCGACGGCCATTCCACACAGACCACCTATGGTTTGGCTTTGTATGGAGCATTGTTATTTTAAAATGAGCCTCATTGTTTGTGGTCACGAACAATTCGCAAAAGTCATAAATACATTTATAAATGCTGGTCGCTTGCCTCTTCTTTTCTTTGCGTAATCGAAAGAGAAAACGTTTTCGCCATAAACTTGAAACGGGAGTACATCAGATAAGCTGATAACAGAGTTTTACTCGTTTAATCCGCATCCATTTTAATGTGCCGTCAAAATTGCGATAACTTCTTTGTCATTATCTCTATCAGTAGCAAAGATCAAAGGCATTTTTCCGGCAAAATGTTTCGAAATGAATATGAATTGTTTTTTTTTGCATTGCAAAACTGAATGCGGGTGATTTTATTGCTTCCGAAATTGCAACTGGCCATAAGATCAAGCAAATGCGACGTGATTCCAAAAATGAAACCGAAATATTGCCATAATATCCATGGACTACATTTCAACACCTTGCTTCAATGTTGTTTCCATTGCTTGTGTGCACCGATTTGGGAATATCTCATTGAAATCAGCAAAAAAGTGCGGGAGAGATAGAGAGAGTGTGAAGAAGAAGAAGAAGTAAAAAAAATCTGCGAGATAAATCAAACAAAAAAAATCTCCATTTTCTCTCACTTTTTCGGCGAATTTTTGCGAGGAAATTTTATTTGGAATGCACTCACTATAAAACACACGACGGCAGCGGCAGCGACGATGGCGGTATCATTAAAGAGAATGTTAAAACGAAACTGAAATGAATAAAATTAAGCCAAACGAATATCGCGAGCGGGCGAACGATTCGCAAAATCTTGACCGAGAGTTGTCACAATTTATTACCACCATTTTGCTTTCAACGGATTTTCGATGCAAAAAAAATCACATCAATAACAGACTCACCGGCAGGTTAATCTGTTGTAATCGGCCACAAAAATCGTGTTGCACATTTGATGAAGCATCATCGTGGATGGATTACACGGTTGAAAGTTCAATGCGTATTTTAAAACAAATTCATGGACCCGAAAGCTTTTGTATGATAGCAATTTTTCATCTTCTTCAAAATATGGGCGTAAAATGAACCAATGATTTTCGGGTGACTTCGGGAACTCTATAAACAGCTAATTAATTGAAAAAGACCAAAAGAGTTCAATGCTTTTCGTTCGGCACAACAAGAAGAAAAAAAAGCACGCACCAATAGCCTATCGATAGGTTTTAATTGGTTAATTAGTTTGATTTGTTATTTGTGAATGGATTTAATGAGTTTCTTCCTTAAATACCCCGATTCAAATGATGAATTGCCAAAAATTGTGGTCAAAATTCTAATTTATTCTCCATCGATAGCAAGTTCTCAGCATGTTCATCTAATGAGTATACAATTCACCGATTTTCGATGTTCCAAACCGTTCTTTTGTACAATTTTGAGCTCATCAAACGTGTTCCGCAGCAGATATGATCAAACATATTGTGATGATTGTAGTGTTTGGCGCTGTTCAATGTGTCGATTCGATAGCTCTTAACAATATTCGGTTCTTATTGCCTGTTTTTTTTTCTTGTTCGACAATGAAAAAAATGTTTATATCTTTTCCGTTGGTTGAATCGTAATCACTTTTTTTTTATAGATACTTCGTTTCATGAATCTGTTGATGATGAAGTTAATTTACTTCACGCCTTTTGACGATATAGACAAAGGCATCAAGTTCCGTGTTCATTAAACTAAAATTCCAGTAGCTGTACAGTATCATAACCGAGGGCAATGCCTAAGAATAATTCATAGTTTAGCCTGGTGTTCATTAGGTTGCTATTAAAGCTTGATTGAGTTTCTCTTCGAAAGACACATATACTTCGTGTGTAGCGGAGGAAAAAAAATGACAAAAGAAATCAAGTGAATTGCATGAGATGATGAATGGAAAATAGCAGCGTACGTGTCATCATTTGAAAATCGTTTCTCCACAAGGCGAAAAAAAACACAAATAGTTTCATGTTTACTGTGGCCCAGTTGATGCTGCGGCCAACATCAAAATTATTGTCTAATTCCAACAAACAAGAGAGAGGAAGAGCTAGGAAAAAAAGCGATGCCCATCCGATTGCTTGTTGTCGGTCGATTCAATGGAGTGTTTTTTTTTCTTTTCTTCTCTGAAATTTCAAAAGTAACCGAAAGAAAAGTTCTTTTGAACTTCTTTCAGCCACGTCCAAATCCATTCTAACGAATTACAATTACAAACTAGAAAAAAAAGAGTATACAATTCTCATGATAAAACATACCACGTTCAATTTCTCCATTAAAATGTTTATCTGATTTTTTGTACACATCTTGTTCGTTCGTTGCACTTGGCCTCTCCTCTATTGTGTTTCGAATCTATCGATTTTGGTTCTTTATGGTTTTTTTTTCTTCTGTATGTACTCTGCCGCCTCGTTCTTCTCGTTTAGTTTTTCGTTAAGGTCTTGGTTCTTTTCCAAAACCGAAGTAAAAAGAGTTTTCTTAGCCGTTTTTCTACTGACATTCAACCATTACATGCGGCTTTGTTTTGTGGCCGATCGTTTCAATATCTATTGTTGTTAAACGGCGTGCGGCGTACAATCACTCTTTAAATGGTTTGTTATTTCTTTCAAAAATGCGGGTTTCGACATTTGACGCTTGGCTTTTGTAATGAATTGCACGGAAATTGATATCCGTTCTGGGTCGTCGTTTATTATGTTATAACAACATTGCCATCATCATCATGTTGATATTGACTATTTATGAGAAGTTTTGTTTGTTTTTGTTTGTTTCCTTGCGCTTTTGACGGCGATTTCTCAATGTTCATTTTCTCACAGTCCCATTGATTGGTATTGTCGTTGTTGTATTGTTTTAAAATGTTATCGGCATCAAATTAACGAATGAGGTGTGGTCAAGATCACTGATTAAAATCCTTGATGGAGGATACTATCGAATGGTTCATCGATCAATATTCCATCGCGATTCTTTGTTTGGTTAACGTTGCGACGACTTTGTTGTTGATGCATATAAAACAAACACGTTTCGATTTTATCGCACTAGATTCTGAAATGTCATCACCGTCATTTTGTTTCAAGTCACTAAAACTTTATCTGCACGGAATTTCAATGACCTTAATCGGTGCAAAACCATCAATAATCAACTGCTCAAAGCCCGAAAAAAGAATGCGCAAAAACAGTCTCAAGTTGCCATCTCACAGTCTCACAGTCTCAAAAATAGCAACACAGCACCTTGATTAATTTGTATGCTATCTGCTTTTTCGGCATTTTACACACTACGATCACGCGAAGAAAGGTGAAATGTGTTTGAGATGAAATAGAAAAATCTTCGAACGTATTAATGCTCATTAAAACTCGCATTCACTTTTCCCACAGCTTATGTCTCTTAATAAACAGATTAATCGGCGTTTGAAACAGAACGATTTTAATTTGGCTGTGGTCCTCTGCACATAATTTCTGTGTTAATATGTTAGCTACTAGTTTCTACTCTTTTTTTTCTAGACACTTTTTTTTGTAAATAAGGTACCCATTAATTTTGCATGTTTTTTTCTGTCCATCTCGATCGAAGTGGAGCTCAAATGGAGTTTTCTCTGTCCCACTAATAACGCGATATATAGTTTTTAGTTACTTTGAATGTTATTGGTTTAAATCTGGTTTCAGTAGCCCGCATATAATTGGTGTGCACTAAGTGTCGATAAGGTTGTTCATCGGGGCACAAAATTGTCTGAGTGAAACAGCACAAAACACATTTGCACAACGCCAAATACATTGGCGTATCAATTAAATGCTTCGCCGTAATTTTCTCTACAAGTTATAAAAAATCATCTCACAAACATTTATCGGCACAACATAAACCCATTTATACGCTGAAATGTTTTTATTATTCCACTTTTTTTGTTCTCTCCTCTCCGGTAGAATGCTATAAAAGCGGTTTGTCGAACTGTTTTTTTTCCTTTAAATTCTCTCTTTTACACGTATGAACTTTCGATTGACTTATTTTCGATCAATAAATCGAATGAGGAGAAGAAGAGAAAAAAACTGAATGAAAGAGTGTAGCATTGGTAAAAAAACACAACATTACGATCGAACGGACCGCGAACGAATGCTTTACAAAAGAGAACACCGTAATGTTCAGGTCGACGTGCGCTTGCATGCTTGAAGTTTGATCGTCGTCGTCGTCGGTTGCAGGCGAGTGTGAGAGAAAAACAACGGAATGCGCGTAAAGGTGTTCAGCGCGTTACAGCAGCTGATGTGTGGCAGTGAGTAGAGGCAAGTTGCTGGCAACGACGACGACGATGATGATGATGATGATGATGACGACTGTTACGGCTTAATCTCCGCGAAACGCAAACACACTGGACAAGAGTGTCTCTCTCAAGAGAGCGAGAGAATAGCGGAGATACTGTCTCAGTTTGCGGCTTTGGTTTGTTTATGTTTTCACCGCGCCAAGACACACAGGTGCTCTCTCATCGGTGCAATGATAAACACACGATACTTGCGGAGAGTTAATGTGGTTTGGTATGCGACTTTGCCGTAGGTCGTGATGTTCGCTCTGTGTAGCGCAATTCCATTGGATTTTGACGAAACCGGAGAGGAAAAAGAATCTGAAAAATTCATCGTTGTTGTCGCTGTTGCGTCTTCGAACGTCGAATGGCATGTGGTGGCCCACCAATTCAAAGGCATTCGCTAATATTATCATTTAATAGAAAGTTGTTATTCGGTGTGTTTCCATGTTTTATGTCGGTAGAGAAAATATTTGACTTGATGGCTAATGCTCTGTCGATTAAACACATGTGAGCGAATAAATATGGTAGGCGCGCGCACACGCGCTGCGGTGTGCCATTACATTTGGAGGCGATTCAATTTAGCCGATTTGGCGATTTTGATAGCGGCAACGGCTCAACATGCCGATACGTTGTTGTAATACATACTGTGCATATCATTTATGCGGCCGTTAATTTCATTAAACGACGATACCAAGAAAATGCGTATTTCTTTTCTTGCTCGAGACTGGTTTTTTACACGCAATTTAGATTTTTCGATTATCTTCTTCTTCTCCGCCAGACACCGGAGACAAAATGGCATTTTTTGCAGATTTTTTTCTTCTAAAGAATTTGTGAGTGTGTATTCTATTAGGATTGTTTCTTCAAAAACAGTCAGTTGCACCGATTTGAAGTGCAGCAGCTTGCCAAAAGGCCGATTCTGCCTTTTCCTTTGTGTAACTTTCCATGAGTCGTAAACAAATTATAACCCGCTTTTATTTTATATTCGATCAAAATCGGTAATTAATCGCTCGTAAAATCTCGGTGATTTTCCAAAATAAACAAATCAGAAGCCGAAAAAAAAAACAATCCGAACGAGCGAAGTGAAGATGAAACTGATCCTCCGGTTACTTATTCGGTATGCTATCGTTGACACAATCGTTTGCGTGTTTTTACATAATGTTAACACGATTACATGTGTGGCAGATTACACCGTACGAAAATGGTCGTCATGGAAAATGGAACCGTGTGTTCGGGCAATGTTGAGAAGACCGATTGATGCAATCGAACGAGAGAGAAAAAACAACGATTTAAACATTTTGTTTTTCCATGTAAAAATTTCGAATGATGAAGATCACAATTTATTCGTCGCAGCAGCAAGCAGCTGCTGCTGTGCAGCGTAACGAATAATAATGTCGGCAGCGATTCTGTTACAATTTTTTCTGATAAAATCGGCCGCAATTCGATTTAGGGCCGTCGGCTCTGCCGATTTCACAACATCGTCATTGAACGACGGTTGTATCATTTCGCGCGCATTTCGAACAATAAAATCAAATGAACTTATGCATATTGTTGATGGCTTGCGCAAACGCGCATTATTCGTCTCGTCTCTCGCCTACATGTTTCACATGATTACATGCTCATGCCTCACGCACTCTACGTTCGAGAAATGGAAATAAATTAATAATACGTTACTCGATAATAATTTTTAATATGCCAAAATCGACACGCACAAAATTGTCGTAATTAATATCAGCCGTAAGTGGCTGACCATTTTGAGTGCGAAGACATTTCATTTATTTACATCGGTTAAATGTTATATGCGGCAACCTGTCAATTTTATTAAATCGATTTAATGAGCCGAAAAAAATGTCAAACGCTCCGAAATAGTCGCGCTCGATTCGCTTAACATGGACATAAATGCATTAAGCCAAATCACAACATGTGATTATTTGAGTGAGAGAGAGAGAGAGAGAGAGAGAGAGAGAGAAGAGAAAAATTGTCACGAAGACAAATCACTTCCTGTATGCAAGCAAATGCGGTGCACCTTTCGTTTTACATAAATTCAACATTTTTCTATGTTCTTTTGACATGAATTGGATTTTATTTGGTGTGTGTCGTGTGTGTGTTGCCACAAACAAATTACTGTTTGATGTTTCTTTCCTCTCGAATTTATTTCGCCCGCCAATTATCCAATAAAATATCAATCTTGATCGCCTCTCAAACGACGATTCGTGAGAAATACTCATATTAATGGACGCTTTTCCACCGAATGTAGACATGAAATACGACCAATGATCACACTTACCTTTGTTTCTGGTTGTGATGAAATTCGATTCGTTGGCTATCTAGTTGTTCGTTGAGTGAGAGTTCTTGAATTCGTTCAACCACCCACGTTGCTATTAAATATCCAATCTCAATAGGCCCAACAGCTACAAGAAAAAAGAGAGAAGAAAACAGAACAAAACCTGCATAAATAATGGACTTTTATTTGCATTTAGTATCTTCGTAAAATGTTCGAATATCACAAGATGAAGAAATGGCACACAAACGACTCATAGATTTATCGATTTGCGTGTTTTCCTTTTCAAAGCACGCGCGCGCGCCCATTCCGAATTGACCACATTTCTTTTTTCTATGGCAATAAATTATCGTTTTTGTACCAAAATTATAATTTAGTTGACAGGTGTTTAGTGGCTGCTTTGCTTTGTGTATCTTTCTCCACATCGCAATGCCGGGCAACATTTATTTTGGAGCCAAACGTGAGATGATTTCATCAGTTAAATCGCACGACGTTTTTCCTTTTTTTTCCTAATCACAGAAACACATACTGTTTGTATAGGTATTCAAAGTATTTGTATGGTGGCGTTAACAATATATGAAAATCTTCTTGTTGTCTATGCAATCGGGAATTTGATCGTGCATCGTAACCGTGATATCGATGAAATAATCAATTAGTAGATCTTTGTTAATATAAAAATAACGAACATTTTTTAAAAAGTAAATAAAAATACATTCGGTTCGTGTTCATCTGTTTGTTATTGTTTCAAATATTTTCGCAATCGCATGGCGTAGTCAAAGCCTGAATGTGGTGGCCCTTTGTCGTCATCGTCGTCGTACCTTTTATGTATGGGCTTCGGTCTCTTTATTATAAATAATTCATTTCGAAATCGCGTGCAGATGTAACCGATGAGCATGGGTCCGCGTGATTAGTGGAAAGCAGAACAGATTTTTTTTTCGGGCCGTTTTTATTCCGAACCGGTTAAAAATTGTGTCAACATTCGCGAAAAAAAATCAAACAAAAATACTTGTAATCTTATTTTTCTCTCCCTGTCGCTCTCTCACTCTCTTTTATTACTTCCACATTGCGAGAGGCTGGTGAAACCGCAGCGTTGATGCGTTTTCGTAATTCGAAACCAACGTGATTTATAGTCTTTGTGGTGCGGTTTAAAAACGGTAGCTACTGTACAAACACATGATGTGACGATCGATTGGCATTTGGAAATCTAAAGCATGCTTTTAAATCCAATTAGAATTCAGCTGCTAACGAGCGCAAATTCCCATTTGTTCACATATAAACGCGATTGGTGTGTGTGTGTGTGTGTGTGTGTGTGTGTGTGTGCGTTTCCACTAGCGATTTCATTTTCTCTCGTGTGGTGGGCAAGAGATTTCTTTTGAAGATTCCACAAATCCCCATTTTCAGAATTAGAACAGACATTCGAACAATGCGATGTTTACGATTGCAAAACGAAAGAGGGCTTACGAATGACACGGCTGCATTTCAAAGTAATCCGCACATTGATCCCGCCACAAAATTGGATAGACAACAGAGACGAAAAAAAGGTTTCTAACGCTCTTAAATACGAATAAATCTTCTAAATATGTAATTGGCCGTGCAACACGGCGGTAAATTCATTTCAAATGAAAGATGAAACAAACATCCAGAGTGAACGTTTCATAAAAATGACACGGACCCAGAGAAAGAGATCGAGAGCGAGAGCGAGAGAGATGGTTTTGCGGTGAGATGCAAATAAAACGGTCAATGCATAAAAAGTAATGTACATTCCTTTAAATTATGTTGATGAGCACTAAACTTTTATTACTTTCGCGTACGTACATAAGTTTTTTTTTCACTGGACGGTCAAATGCGCCTTTCGATGTGTTTTAATTTGGTTTCTTTCTCTGTGCATCGTTTTAATGTTTACAATATGCCTACATCATGCTCTGTTTTGAATATTAATTGAGACCCGCGCGTTTGCCGAGTGTTTATACCGTTTTTGTTCACTCTCTTCGCCGTTTTGTTCGTTGTTGTGTTATGAAAATGTTTATTGATATTGGAAATGTGCGCATAAAAACAAACGCAAAACGAACGTTGTTTGTCTCGTTCAAAAGAATTGGAGAAATTTTCAAAGCAACACACATGACGGCCCGACGGTGTTTTGTATTCGGGGCAAGTAATAAGTGTCTTCTATTTAGATTAGCTTACGCGGAAATCAGTGACAATAACCATTTCTAATGAATGTGTGTAACGTCGTTTCAAACTCGGCAAATAGGCCATCAATATCTCTATAATAATCTCTGTGATGAAATTTCTATTACTTCGAGCTTTTTTTTCTGTTGTACTTTTATTGCGCATCGGAGGAAATATAGAATCGTTTGAAGTTGACCGTTTTTACCACTTTCGGTCATAAATTCCGTTCAGGTTTATATGATCGAGACATCACATCAAAGTGAAGTAAGCAAAAGTTGGAAAATAGAATTTTCATCCTTATTTCTTGATTAAGTAATCAAGAGTCGTGGTGAGAAAAAAAAACAAAAACTGATTGCAATCATTCAAAAAGTGTGCATTTCAGTGATTTGCAGATGTAATTCACAAGCAATGACGTCAACTGATGTCGGTGAACAATCATTGTCGACCGTGATCGTTGCATTGAATGCACGTCTTCGGTCATTTTGCCCATTTTGTTTGTGTCGTCGTTTTAGTTTCAGTCGCACAATTCACCGAAAGAGACTTTGAGATGCAGTTACGTCGCATTTGGACAATCGATTTTATGCACACGATTGTCGTCATATTTCTCAATGGGCAAGTGCATACACACATTTCCCGTTCGCCTTCATTCAGAATGCATCAAAACAAAGAATTGCAAAGCGTGTACGTTTTCTTTTCTGCGCCAAAAATACACAGCTTGAAAGATCGATGGCCTGTCAATGCAGTCACCGAAAAAAATGAAACGTTTCAATTTCGGCCCATTTCGTCATTCCTGCACGTTTGATGGGCAGCACCCAAAAAATGTTTGGTGTATGGTTTTTCATCAACATTTATGACAATCAAAATATTGAAAACGTGGTTTAACTTGGTAATTGGTGGGTATTTCAATGCGAAAGTTCTATTATCTTTCGCCAATTCCGTCCGCTTTCATATTTTTTCCCTTTCAAACCGATCCAAAAAAAAAACGACGGCAGAAACAAAAATTCAATTTTCAATTGTGAATATGGATTGAACGTGTTTCACTTCGGGGCGAGTCAATGGTTGCATTGACAGAAATGATCTGCATAACAAATTCGCAAAAAACAAGAACCTCTGAATGGCTGCCAATAAACGACTGCTCGTCAAACAGAATTGCAGCCCATTAAAATTGCACATTTACATTTCAGAATATAAACAATTCGGTTCGAACAGAAGCCGTGTGCGCTATTTTGGATGATGCATTTGCAAAGGAATTTGCTCCGTTCAATGCACAGCCAGAACACAGTTGGCCTTTTTTGGAAGTGTGACATATGTTCTTCATTTCAATCTGTTTCAACAACTCAGGATTGATACACACAGAACAGCGCCGAAAAAAATAATTGGCGTCTGCTACACAAAAGAAGAAAACAAATTCATGCATATCAATTCGATTTTCATTTTCATACCAAAGACCCCCAGATACAATGGGCCGGTTGTCGCAATTGATATTTGCATTACAGACGCGATGTTTCTGGAAACTGATTTCGACTTTTGTAACACTTTGCCATTTGACACATTTGCCGCAGTATACAAAATCACTGTGCTCGGGCATGGAACACATTTTGGGCTCCTTACTAAAAAGTCTTTAGTCGTTTCAATGGAAATACACACATTGTTCAACGATGACAACGACTGTCGAATGTCAAGCTGGAAATTTGCGCAGTTCATCAGCTTAACGTCGCATAAAGCACTCTCGTGTTTTTATTTTCGGTGTTGGCTTTGTATTCGTCGTCGTCGCGGGGTTTGTAAATAAATTTGCATTGAACGCCGAGTAAGAGTTGCTGAATTGCAGCACTTTTGAACTGTGTGTATCCACACATTTCCAGTTTAGAATCCAGATGAATGGTGCGATTGGCGCCGCAACATTTAATATATTTAGCTTGAGCATAACATCTTTTTTTTTCTCTCCGCTTGTGCTCCATCCTTTTGTTTACACAGAAAAAAAAATTGTAATTTCAAATGTCATGCGCGCTGTTGCCTTTTTCTCTCTCTCTCTCTCTCTCTTGATGAAAAAAGATCTCAGAATGCGATAAATTTGTTTTCTCAATATTACAAATTTACTTCACGTAAATATTTTTTTTCGCCAATGCTATAAGCTTCGGGCTGTGTTTAATAAACCCGTTGCATCAGTAAACATTCTCCGACGACCGAAGTGCATCTTGTCGAACTCTCTACCGATTCAGAGCATCCGATTATATATTCACATTTTATTACGTGATGAATTTCATCCAATGAATTCGACAACCACGCAGGAGTTTCATTGAATCGAATGCAAAGTTTTACGATGAGAATTCTTCAGTTTCAAAAGCTTCGGATGAAAACTAATTTAAAATGTAGAAACACAAACATACGTGATCGATTTCACGTTAAAGTTTTTCGGTTCGAAAATGGTCTTTTTCAAAGCATTGAAATGATGTTCAAATTGATTAATAAAAGTATGGAAGCGGGTTTTTCGGTTGTTAAACTCAATACAGATCGCATCACTTCACAATTCATCGGTCGTAAATGCAAACAAATAAATAGACGTATCTATTATGGATTCGACATCGTGAGTGTATATTAGCTGTGGCGCTTGTGCCTCATCTTCGTCTGATGGACAGATGCATTTAAATAAGACCATTTGTCACACAACCAGAAAATAGAAGCCAATTTCAACACATTTCGACTGCGCGACATTCTATTTTTAGCTCTAGAGAGCTACCAATACAGCTCTGACATTTGTTTTTTTTTTTTAAATGCACCACAAAATTCTCCACATTTGAAGTATCATTTATTTGTTCGTATGATTGATTGATTGCTTGTCGTCTACCGTTATGCAACTCACTTTTCACATGCCACACTATTTTATTCATGCAATTTTTTTCCACTTTTTTTCGTTCGTCGTAGTAAACTTTAAGGATTTCACAAGCAACAAATGGTTTTGAGTTTCTTCTTCAGTCACATTGAAAAACATCTGCGTCAAGTTCAGTTCAGAGACAGACTGAGCAAAGTACATCAAGTATTTGTTTTTGTTCTTCGGAAAACGAACGTTTTTTCAGTGTTCTTGACGAAGCGAAAAAAAAGAACGTTTTGTTTAATTAATCTGTTTTGATTTGTCGAGTCTTTTACAAACCCAAATAAACGCTGAATGCGGTTCTATCCAACCGATGACAACCACACATGTTGTAAAAAAAATAATAATTACACCGATCCGAAGCGAATTGCCGACAGAAGCACGTGCTCGATAAAATGTTCTCGATTTTCAATTAATGGCTTTTTATATGCGATTGCTCAAGATTAAGCGCAGTTTGATGTTCCAAGCAAAAAGGTTAAAGCCATGAGTCGTGTGACGCTTTTTCTACCTCTACCTGGATTATACTTGTTGCTATTGATTTTTTTGTTCGTTACTGCCCCGAATGGAAAATACCGCTATATGTACACGACACAAACGCGTATACAATCGTTTCTATGACGACATTATTTCAGTTTGCTCATGTAAACAAATGCCAATCGATATTTCAAGCAAGCATTGTAAAAATATCGAAACAACAAATTGAAAATAGACAAAAAACCACACATTGTTTTGTAAACTTTTAAAGAAAAAAACAGACAACATGGAGAGCGGTGATGAATTTGAGCTGAGCGACTACTCCGAAACAATTGAAGAAGGTATTTTTGATCGATTTCTAAAGAAAATTACTTTATTTATAATTTGTGAATTTACTTTTTTTTTGTTCAAAGTGCCTGAAGTACCGGTGCTGAGTGCACAAGAAGAGATTAAGCCTAAGCCAACGTACTCTGCAAAAGAACTGGATGAATTGGTTACGGTTTTAAAGCGAATGGTGTTCCTTGATGGAATCAAAGAGGACGACTGGAATGATGATTGTGAAGAGGTGATTCAAACGTGGTTCCTCGACACAAACTACCCGATACTAATTGTATTTTACTCGGCCAAACAACGACTCACCACCAGTTTAACATATCCAATCGAACCAGTGCTTGAAATTGTGTACTTTTTACGTGAACCAGACCACATATTCTCATTGGACAATTTTCATGATGACGTCACATTCGGGAAAATTGACGATGACGTTACCGGAACGTGTTTGCTGCTTATGGAAAAACTGTACACTCCGATTTTTTTCCATAAAACCGACTGGAGCGACACGAATCGAGCACAGTTTTTAGCCGCAATCCATTCATTTTTGTCGCACATGACATCGCTTCATTACAAACTGTCGGGATTAACGTACTTGTATGTGCCGAGGGAAGGTTTGATTGACGATACAGAGAAAGCGATCAATGATAAGGAACTAATAAAACGTTTGGAGACAATTGCCGAACATTGGATTACACAGCTAAGGATTTGCTTTGGTGATTCCGAACAAATGGTCCCATATAAACTGCTGTGTCCACGCGATGAATATGAATTTTGGATTTATCGATGTAAGAGACTCGAAGCGGAAGAACAGAAAAGTTTTTTCTTTATCCAAAAGATGCAAAATTCTTATTTTTATCTTTTTGACTAGGTGAAGTACTCCTAGCTGTAAAATATCAAGTGAATCAAAAGGATTTTTTAAAAGTATTTGCCGTTTTGCGTAAATCTCAGTCAATATTCGTGCAGCCAATCGATCACCTCATTGGACTGGTGGAAAAAGAAATCGACCGTGCCCAGAACAATGTTCGATATTTAAAATTGCTCATTGAGCCATGCAGCGAAATAACTACCGCTGATTCACCGGCCGATATTCCAATGAAATTGCCCCGAATAATCAATATCATCCGCTTTATTTGGTTGAATTCCGGATATTTCAACACGGCCGACTTGATAACAAAACTCTTTCGTTATGTTGGCAATCAAGTTATCCATTTTTGTCGCAAGACCATCAATGTATCGGCTGTTTTTAGCGGTGACGCCACGAATCAGATCAAAGTGGCAAATATGTCAATCGACTGTTGCCTGTATTACAAAGTGATCTACGAGAAGATTTCCAAACAGCCAGGAAATGAAGATTGGGTGCTGAGGCATTGTATGATTTTCAATCACATTGACTCATTTATCAATCGTTTGCATGATTTCATTGAAATCTGTGGCGGGATCATAATATTCTCTCGAAAATTAGCAACGGAAAATCATCCACAATTGGAATTCGGCGGCGATCGTGGCACTGAATTCGAGGGAACCTGTGAACGTATCGAATCGACTTTCGAGAAAGGGATTGTAAAAATTAAAACCAATTCACACTGTATTTTGAACATAAATGAGAAAACCTGGTTGAAAATCATGCGAGAATTTCGTGAAATGACCTCGAATTTGGAAGAAATAATTGATAATTTGATCATGAATGTGTTTACTCGTGTCGAAAATGTTGAAGATGGAATCTATGCGTTGGCATGTTTACAGAAATTTTCAACGCGCGATAAACTCCATAAATCATTTGAACGAAAGGTATCGACGGTGTGGAATCTCTTTGCCGACGACTTATCCATTGTAAATGATCAAGTGATTGCCGATGGAAACGAGCATCTATCCTATGTACCGACGATTGCAGGTCAAACCATTCAATTTAAAGTGAATCGCATGCGTCTTATCCGCCTAAGATCGCTGTTCGAGCAAAACGAATGGTTACCGGAATCAATTGACACGGCAATGATTTTAACCAATTACAAAACGATGATTACTAAAATGGAAAGAAACACTCAAACCTATTACGACGGATGGGTTCAATCGCTTGGCGTGGATATTGCATCAAAATTAAATCGCTTGCTAGTGAAACGTAGCCTAACACATAAAGGCTTATTCGAATGTAATGTCGACGAAAGTATTTTCACAATATTTCGAGAGGCGCGTTTCTTTCAAATGCTTGGCTTCGGTTTTCCGGTGCATTTAAATCAATTTTTCAGCAGAGAACGAGCCATTCGCCAGATTTATGACAGTATTGTTGAGATGATTACATCGTATAATCGGATATTGATGTCTCTTTCGGAGACAGAACGATTATTGTTAATGCCGTTGATACAAATATCCGATAAATGCATTGCACCCGGTGCCCTTCGGCTTATTTGGGCCAACGAAGGCTTAGACGTTTACATCAGCGATTGTAACAAAAACATTCGAGATTTAAGCGATTTCATCCATATTTATCGACAAACAAATGCAAAGATTGTTTCGACCTGTGAACGTCTTTGTCAAATTGTTGCCGTTGAAATTCCAAAAGGTAAACCACGCCAGTTGGACGAGATTGAACAATTAGTTCAGACTTATTTGGATAAACAAACGAATAATATTGAATTCGAAGTTGATGCAGTGCGCAAATTGATTTTGATTATTCGAGACGAAATGGAAGATGTTGAAAGTGTAAGTATCGATTGGAGAACTGTCAATTCAATGCTAAAGTTAAATCGATTTAATTAAAATGTTGTTCAACAGATTCAAGACCTTTGGACGGATTACGTTTTTAAATTCGATAAATTAATTGAAGAAGCCTTAACGATAAGTGCTCGCGAATCGTTTCGATCGATTTTTTGCACATTAAACGGTAATGGCATTTTGGGGCCAGATCCATTGATTCATGTTGTTCTCGATGTTCAAGACGGAATGGTAAGCCAATTCATTGAGATTTTTCTTCTTCTCGTAGTTCATTTTTTCTCTTGTTCAAAAATGATTATTCAATTTTATGTCACCCAAAACAGATAACGCAGAGCCCATGTTCGACTGATGTTCGTGCCATGTTGCAAAGCATTTATGGAAAATTGTCTCAATCTCAACAGAAAATACGTCGATTGTTGAAAACCATGAAACTCACACCAACCGAACCGCTGCCCGAGTACTTCGAAGTGATATCGAATGACGCCGAGTGTTTGCGTTGGCAGTCAAAAATACGCGAAGAGATCGAACAGAATGAGTGCAAATTGAAAGAGTATGAAGAGCATTGGATGCAATTTGCGCACATTTGGCAGTCGGATAAGGCAGTCATCATAAATGAATTTGAATCGCTTGCAACGGTATCGGCATTCGCTTATGACAAACATATCCAAGATTTTATCACCTTGTCCAATCAAGTAGCCCTACGAAATGTAACGAAAAAAGTCAATTTCACGCTTGTCGATGCCACAAAACTGCGTAAAACAATACTCGTCGAAATCGAGGAGTGGAAGCGATTGTATTTGATTTCGTTGAAGACCAAAACCCAAAAGAAGATTATCGAATTTTTCACATACACCAATGAGAACGGACAAAAGGTATCGATCGCACCAAAGACGGTGGAGGAATTACAAAAATGCTGTGCGATCTATGAGCAATTGAGAAGCGAGTTGGACGATAGCAAGTGTAACTTGAACAGTTTAAGCGATCAATTTGATGTGCTACTCAAATATGGTGTGCCGATCGACGGTGAATTCGATGAAATGAAACAAAACATGTTCACGCAATGGGAAGACTATTTGAAAAAACTCAACGATGCGGATGAAGTGCTGAATAATGCAAAGGATAGCTTTAAATTGACATTGGAGAGTACGAGAAAAACACCAGACTTTTTCCAATGAACAAGCAATCAACTAATGAATACCATTCCGTACATAGAGGAGACGGGAAATTACAACGGCTCAACGAGAAAAAAAAATGACGGAAAAAAAGAACGAAGAAACGAGTAACAAATTGTATCTCTTTTGTGATTCTTAGACACAAGACACAAGTGAGACCCACCAAGGAGGTATGGGCGAGTTGAGTGCGCACTGCGCATCTCGTCAAAGGAACTTAGAAGAATATCACATGCTGTTTATCTATTGGTATTTTTATAGTTTAAAAACACTCGTTTCTATAGGGAATTCATTTCTGGAGCATTTCATTCATCGCGCACGGCGAAACCGAAGAGGTTTGTGTTCTGTTTCGTGTTTTGTACGCGTTTTCCATTTGGTTTATTCCACTTTTATTTCTTCGTCAACATAAAAACAAACGTCGTACTTTTTCTCGTTTCCTTTTTTATCCAAACGAAGTAAAAGGTATTTAATAATTTTCTTTTTCTTCCATCGTTCGTTCTCTCAGTGGCCGATTCGGTGTGCGTTGAATATCAAAAGCAGCGACTAATGCGTGTCGTACAGAATGAATTGGAATGGAATGAAAGACGAAATCAATGATCCAAGTGTTTGGACAAATGTCTAATATCATCGTCACATAAACACTCATACGTATGAGTATACGTAGGTACACGGCTTTTTAGGGGACGCTCCACTGTGATTTCATTCATCAATTTTTTTTTCATTTTCGGTGTCATCCACCTACGTTTAAACAACACGTCGTATAGGGTTAATGTTCTCACTGCGGCTTGTGTCTTCTCTTTTTACTTTTGTATCATTGTGCCGAACGCCGCCGTGCCGCATCAAGTGAGAGAAGAATTCATTGCAAGCAATTTGTATCAGTTCCAAAGCAGACTTTTAATGCCTTTTTTCCGTCGTGTGAACGAGAAAAAAATATTGTGTTTTTTTTTTATTCATTTTGGTGGAAAAATGGAAGAGCGACATTTCTTCTTTGTAGGATAAACCGAAAAAGAGACATTATGCACATAAAGAAAAAAACCATTCCTCTGTTGATAATTTCGTGGCTAAGAATGCTGTATGAACAAATGTTTTCATTTCTTTGCTTTCATTCTCGTTACGCAGCACAGTTCTTGCGCTTCGTTAGCGCATGTTTGTTTTTCGGAATGTAAATTTTTCAACCTCTAATTGAAATTTTATGGAAATTGTCGACAATTTATCTTGAAAAATGCACTGCGCTTCGAGAGACTGAGACTAAGAGAGACTAAGAGAGAGAGAGTGAATGGGAAGCGAACGAAACATTTTTTATTCATGGTTATATATGATACGCACGGAGAGACAAAGAACGATAAAGATGAGCGCATTCAAGAGCAGCGTTACACTCTTTGTGGTGAGCATTTAAGTGGTACAATACAAAATGGAGTGGTTATAAAAATGGAAATCCAGACACTGAATTCGGTTATGTTCTAACTGCAGGCGACGAATAAATGTTCTGCGTCGCATTTTAATGATGTTTTAATCATAGACTCAATCGTTTTATCCATCGAAAGGGAAAATTACTTATTTTATGTACTATGAGAAACCAAAACAACCCAAAAAAGTTGAAAAATAAAAAAAACCGAAAAACAGAAAGATCCAAAGGACTTTCCGAATGGTCAAAAAATGTTGTAATCTACCAAAATGACCTTCCTTTTTCGGCCACCCACACACACGTCTTTGGTGTAATTCGATAATAACTATGAATTAAGTAATCATAAGCGAATTGTATTTTTCCCTTAAATCTCCGAATAAAATGTGTGAATTTATCCGAAAAAAAACCTCGTAAGAATTTCGTTATTATTTGTGACTGTCAAAAAGGCGAAATAAACTGGAATTTAACGCCAAGTGGCCATTTCCATTTCAATAAACTCGTGCATAAATCGCAGAATAATTCTAGTTTCCCACCATTAGCAATGCATTGAGCTATGAAGCATTGTGTACTATTAAATCACTTGAAATTATTTAAATCGTTTCAATTGTAAATTGTGTGTCTGTGTTATTTTTTGGAATGCCATCGACTTATATTTTGACGCTGAACATGAATCACTTGGCTCCCATTGAATTATTCAATTGTTTCGATTTACTTTCGGGCTGTTAACCGTCTATTACTTGAATTTAAAATGATGAAAATTGCTTGAAAGCGTTATTTCATGCCACAATTTACTGCCATTCATGTTGATTTAAATGTACAGAACGAAAAAATTATCATTTTAATTCAGTCGGAACGACGTTGTAATTGGTTCACAATTGTTCATTACACGAGCTATAAGATTTAGCTCTCCCGTTTTCGGAAGAACTTTTTTTACGCATGGCTTTTAATAAATTCGATAAGTTGTCAGAATTTTTCTGTTGTTGTTGTTCGTGACGATCACGAATTTGGAGCATTGAAAACGAAATGAGTCGATACAGTTGATTTCGTGACGAAAATGGGAATTTCAATTTAAGTTCTGGCTTCATGAATAAAAACTCTCACAATGAATATTCTCTTTGGAAGTCACACATTGCCCTATTTAATCTTTGTGCAATGGAATGTGTTGCATATCATCAACTGCAATCGCAATAGTTTTCGTATTCCAATTCGTGTTCGATGAAATAGAATTATTCGATTCTGTTCCAGTATCGCCCCAAACGCTCATTGCGCTTCGAATGCACGCAACATATGCATCTCGTTACCACTTCAAAGTCAAACCAATTTATGGGCTCTTCGAATTAATTGGATCGTTTACAATTCGAAGGCGAATAATCATTAGTCAATTTGTTCAATTATCTAGTATGCTGATACAGTGTACACTGTACAGTGTTGCTCACATCATATGATATGCAAATGAGAGCGATAATGCAATTCGAAGAATATGAAATGGTAATTTTAACGCAATGCTTTGAACCTTATACTTCATTTGAAAGTAGAACAAAACTATCGATTGGAAAATTGAAAGAAATGTTGAATTATTGATTAGGCACACAATTGGAGCCATGCTCATGCTCAAGCCACACCGGATACTTCTAATGATTGCCATTTTGCCAATGCAGTGCTGTTACCGGGTAAACAGCGAACGACAGATGGTCGATGTATGCACAATAGTAAATATGTAAACAGATGTGCATGACCTCGACGGTCATTTGATATTTGTCGCGCGCGTATACAACTAGTCAAACACTTTTATTTAGCGTTCGGAACCCCTTTCTCGGTTACAAACACGTTTTTTTTCATGCGGCCAAACAAATTTTAGGCTATTTACATAATAACAACAGCATCAAATTACAGTTCTGTACACTTCCTTCCTAGGTGAGAGATTTATTGCGGCGTGAAACGACCGAGCGAACATCATAAAATATTCTGAGAACTCTTTGTGGGACGGTTTCTTTGCTTCTAAATTTGACGGCTTCCGAAACGATTCTTTTATGCGCCTTAATTTATTCTACCTTTATTAATTACCTGTATGGATTTTACAAACGAATGCTGGAGGTTTCGAAGCAGGCACAGCGAAAAAAAATTGACAAACTTGGGCCTCAAACTCAATTACATAACATAGATTTTAGAAATTTAAAAGGTTATCTGATTTTATTTTACTCAAAGTAAACACTGATTCGTTACGTTGATAACGTGAATGTTACACAATTTTCGATTTGATGCAAATTTCAGCCTACAATTTCAACCAACAGTCATCAGTTCATTTCAATAGAAAAAAAATCGAGGGAAACTTGAATGAATGTGTAATTTTATCTCTCCCTCAGTAAATTTTTAATATTTCTGGTTTGTTTTCGAAGCTCTACGCAATTATCAATCTTCACAACTTTAACGCAAAAAACACAAACAAATTACGTGGTTCGCACTGTCATTGAGATCACTTTGTTTTCAATTGATGCAAGTTCAAGCGAATGATATCGTTTAAAGTTTTACTGGTGTTCTTTACTCGTTTCGGAGATACGATGCATTGATAACGATGTATCCCTTATGCAAAGTAATAAAGAGACTGAGTCAGTAAGTATGATTGTAGTTTACTTACTTATTTATTCATTTATGGCAAATTTAGTTGTCTAAAGTCGATTGAATTTTTGGATTCTAATGAAGTGAGTCAATTTGTTCAAATTCAAGCGGAATCGTGAATTCAGTTTACTAAGATGGGTATACAATACATTGTACTGTGTCGCCAGTCAAAGTAGGCATTTTCGTCCAATTAGAATCAACTGACTACCCAGTTGCAATATTTGCACACGGGTTTTCATCCAGTCTCATAAGTATATGTGATGATAATTGCAATGTGTGTTGCAATTTTCTAACAGATACCGTGTGTTTGTCATAGGATAATAAAAGCATTTAGAATCAAAGCCGTTAGTTTAGTTGCACTTGATATTTTGGGTAAGTGCAATAACTTAGCACGAGAAAAAATGATACAAATTTCTGACAGAAAATGTTTCTTGCTTGAACAATAAGAAGAGAGTTGACAATGACAGAGAAAATATATCCAATGAAATGGAAACGACCGAATTCAGTCGAGTATCCAAGGGTTTGGCATCGTTTTAAAGCTCGTGATTTGGATAGTGACCAGTTGGTTGAGTATCGGATTGAGGATTTACTAGAGTTGAGAGCCTTCAAACACATGAGAGAAAATTATCTGGCGGATGAGCCAATCAGTCGGGCATTGGGTGGCTACGATGATATTGATCATTTTAAAGATTATTTGTTTGTTTGGAAATCGATATTAGCACAAAAAATGCCGTTAGAGAGGGTTCCGATGAAATTGTTGGCTTGAATTGGATTTATGTTAAGCATAAAGATGATAATTTAACTGTCCCAGTGAGTTTGTGACGCAAACATATTTATATCATTTTTGATAAATTTTCAAATCTATATCGATCCATTACAGACCAAAAGTGCAGTGACCAAAATCTTCCTGGAAATGAGTATGTTTTTGTCCGAGAAATTTAATTGTTTTAAACATTATGGTGTCGATGAGTATTTGACTTGTAAGGGACTATCTGTTGATAAAAAGTATCGAGGTCGTAGCATCGGTGATCATTTCATGGACACAAGGTAAAATAAATTGTGAATTAAACGAGAATAACCAAACATAAACTCATTTTTAATTTTTCGCTTTCAAGAAAGTTGGTTTGTAAGGAATTCGGATTGAAATTGGCGCTATCAACCTACATTTCAGATTTTTCTAGTCGAAACGCTGCAAATGCTGGATACAATAATAAATAATATTTCATTATTGCACCGCAAAGCGGTTGAAGATTTAAAATGTAACGTTTAATTTTAGCTATGATGAAGTCATGAAAATCCGACCAGAATACAATTTATCGAACGCGAAAAGCACTGAAATGACCGTGAAAACATTTCTTTATTAGGACACAACACTATTAATGCAATAAAAATGCACACAAGCTCATGTCATCTATAATGAAGCTAGTTGAAACGACTCTATATTCTTTTCATCATTTAAATTCTCAATGCTTGTGTCAAGTGTGAACCACTTGACCGAATTTGATTTTTGTTCTATATTATTGTGATCTTGATTTGCTGTTTACAACAAACGGTTGGTATTATTTTAATCGACTTAATCTATTCTGTATGCATCTCTTATGTATACCGGTTCACGCTATCACAATCTTTACTATTTGACACATGCATTGAAATGTGGCGCATGCCGCAAAATAAAATGTGGCGATACGATAAGTTAGTTTGGTATTTGCTTGTGATAAAGAGTGATTGAAACTTTTGAGAGTGATTGAAACTATAAGTGAAACAAATAATGGCGGTAGAAACAATTGCACTGAAATGGAAACGGCCGGATTCAGTCAAATATCCAAAAGTTTAGCATCGTTTCAAAGCCCGCGATTTGAATAGTGAAAAATTGGTAGAGAATCGTATTGAAGATTTACTGGAAACAAAAACAGAGGATGCTTTCAAATACATGCGGGAAAATTATTCGATGAATGAACCAGTTAGTCAAGCATTGCGTATGTTAATAGTGACACTTTTCTGATTGTATTTTAGCGCATGCTTGGAAAGCGATTATTGCGCAGGAAATGCCATTAGTTTGTTATAAAGAAGGTTCCGATGAAATCATCGGTGTAAATCGGAATTTTGTTGCCCATAAAGATGATCATTTCGTGCAAAAGTGTTATGCTCAACTGAGTTTGTGGCGTGATCTTTTGTAGCTTTCAATTGTTAGCTTTTCGATCGTTATTCTGTTATTCATATCAATCAGTTTATTACAGGGCAATAGCCCAGTAACCAAACACTTATTTGGAATGGCTTTATTTTTGTACGAGAATTTCGATTGTTGTAAACATTATGGTGTTGATGAGTATTTGACATCTTGTGGATTGTCTGTAAATAAAAAGTATCGAGGGCGTAATATCAGCGATCATTTTATGGCCACACGGTAACAATGTTATGGGTTAGATGAACAATATTCCGTGTTAATTTCTTTTAATTTTCTAACGTTTTTCTTCAGGAAATTGGTTTGCAAGGAATTCGGATTGAAACTAACGCATACGATGTATTCTTCGGATTATTCTAGTCGAAGCGCAGAGATTGTTGGATTCAAAACTGATATTTCTATCAGGTATTGAAATACAATAGATTCTGCAAATTGGAGCGAGCAATTTAAAGTGAAACTTTTCATTACAGCTATGATGAATTCATAAAAACTCATGCGGAATATAAATTATCGAATGTAAAGAGCGATGAAATGAGCTTGAAATCACTGGTTCATTGAAATCATTGGTTTGGTATTGAATCAAGTGTAAAATTTATTTATGCGAATTGTGAATTTGAACAATTTAGTTTTTATCATATTATGACTGTCTTTTTCCCACAAAAAAAGAGGTGAAGAGAAATTTACAAGAGGTGAATAGATATAAATCGCCTTAGTTTATTCTATATCCATCTTTAACCTTGTTCACTCATGAGGACGGTTGGTATAATTTACAGCTCAGGTACAATTGTTACCATTCCTCTTCTTCTTTCAATACCACCAAAGCAGCATAAATACAGGCGATTGTATACCTATTATTAAATGAATTTTAGTTCAATATTCTTGAAACTTGATTGTAGCTGTTTGTAGATGTTTTTGAAACAAAACAATCTAATCACGAATGAATCCAATCGCATTTCGTTATGTCATTCCACCAATCTTGAGAGTTCAGAACGTTTCATTGTCAAACTGTATAAAAAGGGTGACCTTGAGATAAAATTTAAAATTAACCAATACATATGAAATGTAGAAGAATAAGAGTAAACATTATCTTTGATTGTATGAAGCTGTTTATCTGCAAACCCATTAACCCAGTGACATTCAATACGTGTGATGAAAAATAAAATCGATACAGGTGTATGTTCAAAAGTGACTTAAATTTTTAGTTCAATTTTCAACTTCAATAAAACAGGTTCTATGTAGAAAAGCATAAAAAATGTCAGTTGTTTGTTCAGAAATTACAGACTCGGTTCTGCTTGAAAAGGTGGCTTTATACGGTGCAAAAAGGTTTGTTTATGCAAACATCGATGCAAAAACAAGAGCTGAACTTCCATTCCCAAGTGATTATGAGTTTTTACCGTGTTTCCTACCAAAAAAGTATGAAAAACTTTCAAACCGAATACAAAACTTTAAAGTGCGTCCGAATGACATTTGGGTAGTGAGTTTTCCGAAGGCGGGAACCACATGGATTTATAACATAGTGCATCAAATGAGGAATAATCTGGATTTTTCGGCAAACTTCGTTCCAACGCTGTATGGGTACTTTGAGCGGGCAATTCTTTTTGAAAACCAGAACAACGACGATGATTTTGAATGTTTCATAAATGAAGTGCATAAAGACATGGATAATTTTGATGAAGACATATCGCCTCGAGTGATTAAATCCCATTTGCCTGCCCATTTGTTGCCGCAAGAAGTTTGGACAGTCAAACCGAAAATAATTTACGTGCACCGAAATGCAAAAGATGTGTCCATTTCGATGTATCACATGTTTCGAAACCATAAATACATTCGATTGGGTGGATCGATCGAGGAACATTTCGAGAATTTCTTGAATGGTCATGTGACTTATAGTTCATACCATGCTCATGTAAACAGTTTCTTGCAGTTGCAACAAATGGAAAACTTTCTTTTGATTAAGTACGAGGATATGGCCGATTCAATCGATGGAATAAAAAAGATAAATGATTTTTTAGACTATTCGTACAGTGATAATCAGTTGATTCAACTGGCTGAACATTGTTCTTTCGACAATATGCGCAAAAAACAACGTTTTAACACCAGCTTTTTTCCAAAGTAATTGAGAATCGTTTTGTCAATGATTGGGATTCCATCAACTTACCTTACTTTACAATATTCGTTTCAGCTTTTTTCGCAAGGGTAAGGCCGGTGGATATCAGGATGAAATGAGCCCAGAGTATATTGAGCGATTTGATCAGTGGAAAGTGTGAAATGTATCGAATTTACTTTTGGCAGTTCAAATGTAACTCACTCTTTCAACAACAACGTTGAATTTCTTTTCCTTCTTAGTGACTTGTGTAGTTTTGAAATGATTCAAAAATAAAAATGTAAAATAATAAATAAACACACAGAACATCATTGAATCAAACCAAACATTATTTACTATCTTCACAAACATGGACCACCAGAATTTTATCAAAGGTGGAAAATTGCTGTAAAAACATCAACTCGTTCAAACAGTTTAGTTCGAATCAAACTAAATTGACATCGAGAATAACATCATAAATTGTTTCTAAGCCTTTTGAATAAACATTCCCTTTGATATCATCTTTAATATAACTTTGACTGTGAGCCTCAGCGTGGAAACAAATACAAAGCATGTGTATTGCATTTCTTTTTGCATACGTGACTTGATTTAGACGAAACAATAAATAGTTACTGACCTCACTCACATTGAATCATGTTATCATTTCGCGAAATAGAGCTAATATCATACTATTGTTCTTCACTTTAAGAGAAAAATGTAAAAAAAAAATTCTTATCAGATCGAGTAATGCATTGATGTCATAATTTCAAACAACGCGGCTTGCTATTGCATCCAATAATATTTTGCAATCAAACAAACAGTTTCTTAATTGATCCTAATTGTTGCAAGTCGAACTGACCTATTTAATTCTGCTGATAATTTTTAAGCATGCATTTATAAATCCATTGCATCTGTTATCAAATTGTAGATAATCAACGAGATTCTATATAAACTTGGAAACTAATCGGTTATTTTTACTTTTCACTTAAATATCGGTGTGATATAAAAGTTCTCCTTAGATATCGCGTTAGTTGGTTATTCAGTTGATTGAAAGTAATTTGATTCTTTCTTTCTTTCGTTCAAAACGATTTACTCAAGAAATTTGTTGTATTCATGGATTTCGAATTAAAAGTTTCAATTTACTTCAAGACCAGAAGTTCAAGTCAATAATAAAAATCAACTTTATACATTCAACTTTTTATATATACCTTCATCACAGACTATCACAGTCATGTGACATCACATGTTATAAATGTTTGCAGTGAAATGATTAGTTTTAATAGGTCATCTCAGATTAATCTTTTAACGTTCAAAGATTCGCAATCCCAGTTTGATGATATGCCATTCTGAAGTAATTTAAAATGTGCAACATTGCATTAATAAATGTCATTGAGCAATTGTTTCGAAATATGTGGTTGTCATGCGAGCATCTTTCAGTTTATCATTTTTTCTTAATTGATTGCACAACTTGCACGGAACAACATGGAGATTTTATAAATTCTACGATTTCTTGGAGTTTTGTTCAGTCTTTTATGAAGTGTTGATGTGATTGTTTTGATAAATTTTCTTTTTTTGTTCTTTTATTGTGGAGACCATGTCAGATTTGGCGTTTATATGGAAGCGTCCAAACACGATTGCATTTCCAAAAGTTTGGCACACATTCCAAGCACGAGATTTGGACAGTGATGAATTGATTGAGTATCGAATCCAAGATTTACCTTTGGATCGGTTTGACGAGGCTTTGGAACACATGAATGCCAATTACAATCAGGACGAACCAATAGCCCAAGTGCTCGGTAATGATCTTTTGAGTGTATTGGATAAACAACAGGTTTGAAGCAAACATTTTTTAAAAGATGGTGGCAAACAAACGGAGCATCTGGAAGACTATAAATTGGCATGGCGACCGATGGCTGAACAAAAAGTGCCACTTGTTTGTTTCAAAGAAGGCTCAGATGAAATCGTTGGCATCAACATGCTTTTCGTAATAAACAAAGACGATCATTTCATGGAGAAGATTTATGGACACGTGAGTTATTCGCTTTTCGTGTGGATTCCAGTTTTTTTTCATCGTGAAGTATTTTATTTTTAGTTCAAGAGCCAAGTGACGAAAGACATATTCGATTTGATGATGATACTTTACGAGAACTTCGATCCATTCCAACATTATGGGGTCGATGAGTACTTGTCATCGTTTGGCCTTTCAGTTAGTCGGAAATACAGGGGACGAAGCATTGGAGACCATTTCCTTGCAACCAGGTTGAATTTATGTATATTTTTGATGGAAATATTAAGTTGTGGATAAAAAAAATCCACGATATCATTTCAAATAAATTGTTTTATGATTATTTCTTTAGAAAGAATCTTTGCAATGAATTCGCATTGAAATTGACTCACACATTCTTCACGTCTGACTTTTCCAATCATAATGCTGACAAGGCTGGTTTCGAAACGAACGTTGCCATCAAGTAATTTCGTAAGGAGATGTATTGAGGGTGTATTACTCAATGTGTTTTTGTTTTGTTCTAGGTATGAAGATGTCATAAAAACCCACCCCAGATTTAATCATATCAAAAACATCAAAAGTAAGGCAATGACTCTGAAAACAATGGTGTGCTAAAGTTCAAGCGAATGCAATTCAATAGTATTCATTGAATCTATATGTAACGGAATCCTTGGGACCACGTGCAAATATTTCATATTGTCAAATTTTCTCAATAAATTCATTTGAATCAATTCAACAACTTTACGGATTTGATTTTAAAATCAGGTACTAAATAGTGTTTAACTGCATTTGACTAATCAAACCATAGTTACAGTTGGAATTGTTATGACAAGTTAATTTAAAAGCAAGTTAAAACTTAAAGGTAATTATTTATTGAAAGAAGTCGAATTCGTTCGGTGTTGCATTCAACAAATCACATTGCAAAATCATGAGTTTTCAATTTGTAAGCTTGAAGTTTGATATGGAAACGTTCTGAATCGTTCCGATTTACAGAAGTTTGGCATATTTTCAAAGCAGAAAATATGTGATGAGTTGGTGGAATATCGCGTCCATAATAATTTACCCGAATCGCTTCTTCTGTGAAGCTTGAATCTAGATGCACGACTTTGTTTTGTAATCAAAAGGTGTCAAAAAGAGGCAAAAAAGATCATCACAAATATTGACGGTCCCTTGCTTAGCCATGGTTGCGTTTTTATTGAGTTATACACATTTACAAACTTTGTATCGTTAAAGATTGTAGATGCACACACCTTGTGTTTACATTGTCAAACATTACCGTCAAAATGTGTGGCGCTGTTCGTTTGACATGTACTCATTGGGACCCGACGTACATATATGTCATACACTCGAAACATTAACTGCATTCACAACACATTATCTGGCTCAGTCTCTGTTGGTGAAGCGTACAAACAACACCGAACACATTTTTATACTTTTGTTCAAAATAATCTCTGCATTTGTGATAAGCATAATACTTGAACGTTTTCATTGGACCTCAAACTGTGCATAATAACAAAGTGCTCCAAAAATTTACAAAAAATCATGACCGAAAAATTGGAATTAATTTGGAATCGTCCTGAGTCTTCGGAGTATCCGAAAGTATGGTGCACATTCAAAGCAAGTGACATAAATACTGATGCAGTTGTTGAATATCGTATTCAAGATTTGCCCGAGTCACGAATTCAAGATGGAATCGACTTTATGGCTCAGCATTTTTGTAGCGATGAACCGATATGTGAAGCACTCGGTAAGAAATTTTCGATTAATTTTGATCAACATTTTACTTGAAAAATCCATTCATTTCCAGAGGTTTCCAAAGATATTGATGCAATTGAGGACTTCAAACTATTATGGAAACTAATATTCAAGCAAAAAATGGTATTGGCTTGTTTCAAAAGCGGATCCGATCAAATCGTTGGCATGAACGCAACTTTTGTGAAGTGCAAGGACGATCATTTCATGGAAGTGCTCTATACACAAGTAAATTAACGTCGTTATTTTGGATTAACCTTTGAAATTGGCTTCCAATACGTTAAAATAATCCAATTCAATTACACTTTTTCCACATTTTTCAGATAAAAAGTGAAAAAATCCGACAATATGCTGAAATGATGTTTTTGTTACGGGAAAACTTCAACATATTCGAAGTATATGAGTTGGACAAGCATCTTAGCTGTATTGGGCTTGTTATCGATAGAACATATCGCCGCCGAGGCATTGCTGAACAGTTTCTTCGTTGCAGAGAGGCGATTTGCAGGGAATTTGGAATAAGAATGACATCAACCGTTTTCACAGCTGATTCTTCAAACAGAATCGCAGACAAAGTTCGGTTTAAAATGGACAAAATTATTAGGTAAAGTAAAATCTTATTCAATTTTTTCATTCTACTCTGTTTAATTCTGAAATTATTTCCAGATATAAAGATCTCTGTAACGCACATCCTCTGATCAATTCGTTGAAAGAAAATATTAAAAGCGATGCCATGACTATTAAATCAATTGTTTTTTGAAGAACTATCTTGTTTCGTTCACTTTCAAATTCACAGAGTAGAATTTAACGGCAAAATAAAAATATTTTAAAAACAAAATTCGTTTTTGTTTTGATTTTACAATAAACTTGAAGTGCTACTCAACCGAGACAATATTTTGTTTATTATGCAAGCTATTTTAGGTTATATATGCTTAAATTTTGAGTCAAAAGTTTCATCTTTCAGGAATTTGGAATGAAAGTGGAGATAAGAATGGTTTATCACAATAAATGACAGTCCCCTTGCTATGGTATGCCATAATTTTGTTTGTATTGCACTGATTTTGTGTAAATCGATATTTTGCAATTGGAAAAAATTGAAAATAAACCTCAACTTTCTTCAGGTAAAAAGTGAAACCATTCGAAGGTGTGCTGAATTGTTCTTATTATTATTTGGAGATATTGACATATTCAAACTATATGGCTTTGATAAGCATCTTAGTTCCATTGGGCTCGATGTTGAAAAAACGCATCGCCGTCTAGGCATCGGTGAACAGTTTCTTCGTTGCCGAGAGGCGATTTGCAAAGAATTCGGGATAAAAATGACATCAACCGTGTTTACATCTGATTCTGCAAATAGAATTGCAGACAAAGTTGGTTTTAAATTGGACAAAATTGTTAGGTACCTCGAAAGCTATTCAATTTTTATTTATAAGACAGTTTTTTCCAAATTCGATTTATTTCCAGATATGAAGATCTTCGCAATGAAGTAGTCGCTTCGCCAAAAATTAATTTGCCATAATTTAAAAGCGAAGCAATGGCCCTTAAATCAATGGTATTTGAGGAATGAAATTAGATTCAAGAAGCGATAAAATTGAATTTGATTATGATATTGAAACTATTTTTTGAGAATACTCCTTTTCGTTATCTTTCTTCGACCTTAGTAACCTTGAAATGGAATTCAACCGAAACACTTTTTCGTTTATTCGGCAAAGGGGAATAATATTTACTTAAAGCCGATAAGAACAAGCACACACAATGCACAGCGCACAAATATTTATTCAATAGCAGCAGACATTTTACTGACACATAGAACCGTGTCTTTTCAACAGCAAATTGTTCAAATTATGAAATAGCTCAGTCATATAGAGTAATTTAATTAAAAGTTTGAACAATCATTAATAACTTCTGTTAATTTGAGGTTGAAAGAAAGATGCAAAAACTGTGTCGTCACATACTCTCACAAACTCTTTTAAAACTTGAGCAACAAATTAAAACTATGACTTTAAATCCTTTGAGTTTGATTTTTCCAGTTGAAAACAATGGACACGTGAAAACCAGAGAAGCCATTCAAATGCTTCACTTGATTGAAAATACACATGTCGATATTTTAGCGGTCAAGTGGAAATATTAATAAAGGGTCGTCATATATCATGCAAGCTATTTTTAACGGTACGGTCGTTTACCTTCGATGCGAATAGGCCATAGGGTTTCTATAGTTATGTCTATAATCTATAGGTAGGAAAATATGTAGTAACTTTGCTATTTTTTGTTTTCACTCATTCATTCTCTCTCCAATTTCTCCAGATTTTATTTCTCAGATTTTTTTTTTGCCAAATATTATTCCTGGGTACCATTCATTCAATGTGGGAATGATATTTCATAAATTTGACTGGAGTCATATAATCAGGAGGTTTGCCGATAGTTAAATTTAATCTAATTAATACGCTCAGAAGATACTGTGTTTTCCTTTGAATTGATTTTTATCGCTTCGTTTTGTTTTCATACTATTTTTTAAAGCACTTCCACGTACCACACGAAATGTTGGCATTGTTATCACAAATTGATAACATCCAAAACAGTTTATTTAGAGATTTCACCGTTTAAAAATAGAGCCGTCCACAGAGGAATGTCAGTAGTTTCGAAGCAAGCAATAACGTCGAAGCTAAAAAAAGTTGACAAAACCTTATAATCAACGAACAAACCATGAGTAAAATAGTCGAATCAGAGTGGAAACGTCCCGAATCATCGGAATTCCCAAGAATATGGCATACTTTCAAGGCCAGAGACATCGACACTGACAATTTAGTGGAATATCGCATTCAGGATTTGCCTGAATCAAGGTTTGACGAGGCTTTACAAATGATGTCCACTGCTTTTTGTAAAGATGAACCAATATTAGAAGCATATGGTGCGTTGAATATCTATTGTTTTTCGAACATTTATCAATATCAGTGGAATTTTATAGGTATGTCCAATGATCCTGTAGCTGTTGAAGACTTTGGAACGATGTGGAAATTTATAATACAACAAAAATCCACCTTGGTGTGCTTCAAGGAAGGATCAGATGACATGATTGGTGTGAATTTAAACCTTGTTTCCAGCAAAAATGATCATTTCCTGGAGGAAATTAACAAACAAGTAATTCGAAGTTCGAATGATACAAGTGTTCATATGTTACTGTGCCCTTATATAACAATTTGGTTTTCGTTTGCAGAATCAGAGTGTCAACAGCAAACTTTTAATTGACATCTTAGGTTTGATGTACAAAGACTTTGATACATATGAGCATTATGACGTTGATGAATATTTGACTTCGTTTGGCCTTGTGGTCGATAGAAAATACCGTGACCGTCGCATCGGAGAGCAATTTCTTCGTAGCAGAAAGCCATTTTGTGAGGCGTTTGGCATCAAGCTTACATCAACCATTTTTACGTCCAATTTTTCGAACAAAATTGCTGATAATGTTGGATTTAAACTCGATCGAGTTCTAAGGTTAAAATTGGAGATTTACAAAAGCCAACATTTTTCATAATTGCTAAAATTTATTCGGTTTTTGTTGTAGTTACGCTGATATTCGCAACGATTATCCCGAATTCAATTTGCCACCTATAAACAGCGACTTATTGACTCTGAAGACACTCGTGTTTTAATTGATATATAATCCGTAACAATTGACCAATAATAAACATATGAAGATATGAACAATTCTTTCAAATTGCTATGTCATTGCGAAATTCACAATGTCAAAATTGTGTCATGAATAAATGATTTAATCCATAATTGTTGACATGTAAAAATGGATTACTTTTATCTGATTGCCATTTTAAAGGCGTTCTGAGAAGGCCCACACTGTTTGTCACTGTTTGTTCCGTGTAGATATGGACAATGTCGTACATCAGCGATACGAATGATACAAACGAGACTCGCGAAAGAGCAACTATTAGCTAATTCTTGTGATCGTTCTTGTGGGTGCAATGCAAATGAATTTCACATTTACCACACTCTCCGGCATGGTCTCAACAGAAACTCAGCTCTTCGTTAAAATCCTACGTAAATATCTTGAATGTTATTGTCCTTTATTTATTCGGAAATGTCATCTAAACTCAACCTTTTAAGCTGCTAAATAAAGTGCCACTTTTATTCAAGAATTTATGATAAATGCATCAAGATAAAAAGCGAAACTGAAGAAGCATCAAAAACGCTTCAAGTGTGAAGCATCGAAGAGGTGGTCCCTTGAATAATGTATATTTCAATTTACAATGAAAGCAAATTCCAACACCGATAAATTCTCGCACTTTAAAAAAGCACTAATTTGATTGAGTTGGAGCGCAGTGACATTGTCTACGCTACAATTCACAGTAGTCGATTTAATCTTGTAATCAGACGCCTTACAACTACGACGCATAACATGTTTCGCATCCAATTTCATATCGTAGCACAAAAATTGACGTAATACATTAATGGTGTGATGTATTACACAGTACTCGCGCTGTTTGAGTGCGAAGCACATTCAAACAACCGTGCAATTTGAATGATTAAGAGTCTAGTGCAATCAAAACAAGTGAATGATTGTGAACGGCTGTGTTGAGCGGAGCGTACCGTTGAAACATAAACATTTTCATTCATTCATTTCATCGAATCATTTCGTAAATATATATCAGAGAGAAATGTTCATACGACTCGGAATGCTACTGGCACTCACTTCTGGGTGCGAATACGAAAGGGAAAGAGTTTGGCTCATTGCGACTTGGACATGATTTGGGAGAAGAAAAAAAATTCGTTTCATGAAGATTTCCGCCGTTCGTGTAGTAATTCCTTTTTTCTACAATCGCACGCTTGAATTATATTCGCTTACATCATAATCATAACTCAGGAAGAAAAACGTGGTTTAAATAGAAAAGAAAATGAAAAATTCTTGGGCGTTTCGCGGTTTTGTCTATCTTCTGCAGAAATTTAATCAATTCGAGCTGCTTTTTCATGCAACGCACACAGCGCAAAGAGTAAAAGTTCAGATGATTTCTGTTCCATCGACACTTTAGGGCGTTATGGTGATGCATTATTTTTTTCTCTGTGTTGCGCAACATTTCAAAATGTGAATACCAATTTCCCGTGCACCAACAACGACAATGACGAGAACACACACATTTTTTCCCCCAGTTTGTATTGCGGTTCTATGGAACAAAAGAACGAATAATGAAAAATCCATAGTTCTTGCGTTTTTTTTTCGTTTGCCACTAGTAAAACGACTGCGATGAGTTTGCTGCATTTTTTGTACCGCACACACAAAGTTCAATGTTATTTGCTGCACGGAACCACATCGTCGTCGAATGTTGAAAGAGTTCAAGAACACCGTCTTAAAAATACATGTACACACCGACCGTCCGACCATTTATTGAAATTGTACAGAAAAAACACAACGAGACCAAAAACGAGGTACTTTCTGCTCGTCCCGATTGTGAATATAAGAAAAATTGCACATGCGCAATTGCAACGCGAGAGAGAAAATATAATCAACCCACGACCAAACATAACATCTACGTATTATAGCCACTCTTCACACGGAACAACATTCGTATTTATATATGTGTTTTTTTTTTCATTCGTTCGTTCTATTCTTTCATCGTTCTTTGTCCTAGCACCGAGATTTATTGTTTGACTTTGAAAATTTATACATTTCTTCATTTACCACACATTTTTCGATTGCAAACACATTGTTCCAATTCGATTAGAACAACTGGAATCGTTTATAGAACTAATGACCAAACAAATGGACCATTTGTGAATTATTTTCAATATTTCCGTGTTATTATTAATTGATGCCCTCACTACGAAATGCTTACGGATTCTAATCAATTACAGAAAATGGCACATACGTTTTATTCCAAGTTGTAATCCCATGTAAATGTCGCCGCTACAGAATTGTTGACGTTTGAAACCGAGTAGACAGAGAAAAACACCAATTTGACAACACAATTACAAGTCACAATTGTCGAAGTTTACGTTGATTTTCAGTCAAAAAATCAATTCCAATTAAACTAATCCACAAAAATATAAACACGTCCAAATGACAACAAAAATATACACAATTTTTCAAGTTTCACATGAGAGAAACCAAGTTGATGGTTCACGCAGAACCGGCAAATGCAATGCTCAAATATAGAATCTTCTTATTATTCTTCTTCAGTACACAATCACAACACTATAAACACGAATTCCGTTATATTTTTCGGAATATTCCGATTTTTATTCTCTTTGCATCCAAAAATCCCGATAATTGAAAAATGAATGAAGTGACAAATTGTGTCATTCAATTGAATTTTCGACGTCGCGACGCTTATTCACATTCTAGATCATCATCATCCGTAGGATATGAGTCGTAATCACGCAACTGTTGGGAGAAAACTAAGGCAGACACACCGAGTGTATGTATCATACACTGTGGTACAACAACAGCAGAGAAGAGAAAAAAAACACACGGAGAATAGTGAAAACATCGAACCGAATACGAATAACAGACCGAGAGCCATACATAAAACTCAATAGATTTGCGTGCCCGTAGAGAGTAGCGCGCGCGATACCAAGTGTGCTGCTTGAGTATTGTACACACAAACCGAATAAATGATCTAATGGCAGAGAGGAAAAAAGGCATATTTTTCGTAAACAGATGAGAATATATTGGAATAGTATGGAGCGAAGCAAAAAGGGCGAAAGTGAAGCGAAACAAAACACACATACATAAATACACGCGCGTATACAGAAAGCGGCAGCGACAACCACAGCAACAGCAACGACGCATTTCTTCTATTGCTCTCTTTTCCACCATATCCTCTGCATGCTATTCATTTCACTTCAACGTACGGCCACAGTGCACGAGTGTGAATGATGCCGATTATTGGGATCCTATTAAAATGTCAACGCTGTTATGGGCTGCAGCGGTTGAACTACGACAACGACAACGACAACAATGACGACGGCAGCCGTTGTGCATTTTTTGGAAGCGAATGTATGGGATTGGAGAATACGGTGAAAGAGAAAGAGCAAGAGAGAGAGAGAGAGAGAGAGAGAGAGAGAGAGAGACCGTAAATGAAGAAGAATGATGCAAAAATTTAAAAATAAATTCGGTAAGTTGGAAGTTCGCGTGTGCCCACAACATGCTGAACATGAAATTAGGCCTCGTTTTTTTTAAATTGGTTCTACACATCCGATGCATGCGTTCGAATAAATTGACTGTGAATGCATGTTTGCTATTAATATACAGATTTGATTTTTTGTTTCTAGTTGGAAACAAAGCGCATACAACAAAAACTGACTTGCTGCTATTTATAACATTCACTTTCTCCGCTTCGGAATGCCGGATTACACTTTCTGATGCGAGAGAAAATTATGCATATTTTTTGGCAATATTAGGCGACGACAGCTGGAAATGCCCGAATAAATGCTCAATTAAAGCAAATATGGTCCGATTGGTCAATGAAACCAAAAAGCAGATGTTTAATTTCGCTTGCATTAATTCACCACCACGCATTTCATTCTTTTCTCAGCTGCATTTCACCATATAGTCGTTCAGTTTGCATTGTCAGTGTTCTGTATGGAATTTGATCATTTAATTTAGATTATTCGGTCATTTACAGCATTTCACACTGTTCATTCTTCGTTATCTAACGGTACATCTGAAGTGCATATGAATTTGCCGCTGTAGATTTCAGCTGAAGATTGCATTTCGAAGTCAATACGAAACAACCATATGTTCCGTACATGTATGTTTGTCTCACTTTTTGAGTTAAATCGCACATGTTTTCGTATGATTTGTTTAGAAAGAGACACATGTATTGTGCACGTCTGCTTTCATAGTACACCGAACATATGGTAACAATTTCCTGAGTACGATATTTTTGAAGTGCAATAAATATTTCAACGGACGAATAATTAAGTGGATGGAAATGGCAAAAAGACTTTGAAACTATTTGAATAAACCAACTGATATCCTCAACTGCCTTGTGTTTACCGAGAAAAAAAATCCCCTTGAATACATCGGTGCTGCTACAATGTGTGTGCATACTGTTTTCTCTTTTCCACCTCTCTCTGTTCATAGCTGTCAAATCGATACTACAGATTCGGCGCACTGGCGACTCCGCGTTTGAATGAGCCCAACATGATTTTTTGGAATTTCAAATGACTCAGAATCTCTTTACTCTCTCTCTGGTGAATGAGCGAATGATCTCATCTTATGAAAAACAACTTAACCCATTAACTTAATGAAATTCATGTACACGCTTCTCCTTAATTTAATTACACCTTTATTATCATAAATAGAGCTGAATACAGCCGCGCAAAAATATACGTTCCATGGGAATATTTTACATGTACGAAATTTAAAAGAAAAATGTGTATAAAAGTTTGTGTATGTATAACAGATTTGCACATAAAAAACGGAATAAATAATGTTTTTGTAAAAAAAAATACTAATATGAGATCGATTCGAAATTAACAATTTAGTTTCTCATTGATTTTACAGTCTCCAATGGTCACGGCTCGCATAAATTCCACTTTATTTTCCATCACCAAAATCAAAAAATGTTCTGGGCACACGAATTGCGTTGGATGTGTCACAATTTCATTATGAATCATTTGCCTTATGGGCGATGGCATTGTGAATGACGTAAACTCAACGAATCCGTGAGCACCACGGAAAATGTATGTCTGCAATGAAGTAAAAAAAAAAACGTACAATGTATGATGAGTCATTTGAAATACAATACGATGAGCACATTTTCCACATGCCAACACGAAACAATCACTAACCTTGATTTCAGATTCATCTTGAATGAATGCCAAAATCGTTTCCATGTTTATGTTGAACGTGAGTAAGCTTCGAGGTTTGTAGCAGGATATTGTTTGGAAGAGTCGACCATTGACAACATCTTCGAAAATCTGGAATTTAAAATATGTGAGTATGCGTCCACTGGATGAAGAACGAGAATTTTGAAAAAAATGTTTACCTGAATTCGATCATGATCGCCCTTTATCGTGTGTTCGGTAATGGATGATACGGCGATGAGCAATTGTGCACTGGGCCCAAAACGGATAGCGATAATCTCTCCGTTGTGATGCGATGGTAGCGAATGGTTCGGAATCGATACCACTGTCGTTTCGAATTGCTTCGTTTTCTCGGACTCTGGTTTAGGTGCTTCATCATCCTTTGCACTTCTAAATGAACTAATCGATGGGAACATATCCGCGTTGCCGTGCAATTGCTTCCATTCATTTAATTTCTGCTCAAATTCCTTCATTGTTATATTTCGGGTGCATCCAGATTCGGCCTTTGTATTTTCCGTTTGCAGACTGGTTCCGACTTGATCAGGCTGTGATGCCGTGGGGCTCTCTGTTTTTCCTTCAACACCTTCCGTAGTACTTTCTTCCGTCAATTCTTCAATCTTCTCTTCGGACAACTGCTCAGTCTTTCCCTCATTCATCGCGTCAAGTTTTCCCTCCACTTGTTCTCCATCACTTTGCTTCACTATGCTTTGCTTCCGTAGCTTTGTTACAATTCGATCCGACAGCTCATCGATGAGTGGAGTGAATTTATCGAATAAAGCATCAAAGCGACTGCCAATCATTTCATCTTTTGTACCGCTTGACATCGACTCACCCAATACTGATCCAACCATAGCCTCTGAGCCCATATTCGATTCATTCTGTTCATGTTCAATTGTCTCATTTAGTTTGTTCATTAATCCTTTGAAAATCAAAAGATTTGCAGCCTTTTCATCCTCACTTTCATGTCCATGCGAGCTGTTCAGATGCAATTCAAATGCTGCTTTAACGGCATTTCTGATGACAGGCCAAAAGGTTGCGTTCTGATCGTTTTCAGTATTGTTGTTATGGGCCAGCATTTTGATCATTTCCACCGCGAATGCTTGGGCAAATTCTTTTGTGTTCGGCATCACATCTGAGATGATTTCCATTTCTCGCTGTAGCTCTACCGAATGAATTTGATCGTGCAATTTTTTCTTGTTTTGATCAAAAATTTTCACGTTGATTTTATCGGGATAAATTTCTGCAGATGGTTCGTTGGCTTTATCTGCAAGTCCATACACGTCCGGTGGCCCATATGTTATGTTATCGTTCTGATTATCTTCGATATAGTTATCGAAATAGGTGTTGTAGAGAAATTTCACATCCTTTGCTAGGGTTTTTGCCGTTTGGAAGCGTTTTTTTCCATATGCATACACCTTGAACAAAGATTTGCCGATTTTTCGGAAAAATCCAGACACTTTTGAAGAGGTTGCACTGTCATCAGCATCTTCTTTTTTTCCTCCTTGAACGGAGCCGAGCAAATATTCATCATAGTTGTACTGTTTCCAACGTATCTTGTCCAATACTTTATCCATGATTTTATCGGCAAACGGCTGCAATAGTCATGAAGAAAAATGAATAAAAACATGCAATTTTAAAAAATTCAAAAAGCTATTATACCGTCAACTTGAACATGATGTCTCCGAATTTGTCACCGACATTCGGATCTTCTGCTTCATTGCAATTGGCCGCATTGGTGATATTCTCGGCTTCAGAAATCATAACCAAAATGTGATCGACTGAATCTATGCTGGAATCATCATCAATTTCATGCGTTGATGTGAATGGTTCTTTGCTTTCCATTTCCTCCTCTCCCATTTCCGTGGGAATATCGTTACCGCCTTGATTTTCTCTGATTGAATCGATGCTTGCTTGTGATGCTTCAACACCTTCCGTAATATTTTCTTGGATTATTTCGTTTGGTGTTTTTTCAGTCTTTTCCTCATTCAACTCTTCAATATTTTCTTTGGGTTGTTCTCCATTACTTTGCTTCACTATGCTTTGTTTTTGTAGCTTTGTTACAATTCGATTCGACAGCTCATCGATGAGTGGAGTGAATTTGTTGAACAAGGCATCAAAGTGACTGTCATTTGGCTGATCTTTGCTATCGCTTGGCATCGACTCACCCAATACTGATCCAACCATGACCTCTGAGCTCACATTCGATTTGTTCTGTTCATGTTCGATCGTCTCATTTAATTTGCTCATAAATTTGTTGAAAATTAACTGGTTTTTAGCCTTTTCATCGACACTTTCATTTTCATGCGAAATGTTCAGATGCAGTTCAAATGCTGCTTTAACGGCATTTCTGATGACCGGCCAAAAGGTTGTATTCTGACTAGTTCCAGTAGCATTGTTGTTGTCCTGAAGCCTTTTAATCATTTCCACAGCAAATGCCTGTGAAAATTCTTTCGAGTTGGGCATCACGTCTGAGATGATATCCATTTCGCGCTGAAGCTCTATCGAATGATAATCTTCGGTAAGGCGGGTGTAATAGGTATTGTAAAGGTGTTTCACATCATTTGCCATATTTTTCGCACTTCGTAAGCGATCTTTTCCATAGGCATACACTTTTACCAAAGACTTGCCGATTTTTCGGAAAAATCCAGACACTTTTGAAGAGGTTGCACTGTCATCAGCATCTTCTTTTTTTCCTCCTTGAACGGAGCCGAGCAAATATTCATCATAGTTGTATTGTTTCCAACGTATCTTGTCCAATACTTTATCCATGATTTTATCGGCAAACGGCTGCAATAGTCATGAAGAAAAATGAATAAAAAAATGAAATTTTCAAAAATTCAAAAATTTACCGTTAATTTGAACATAATATCCCCGAATTTGTCACCGACATTTGGATCTTGTGCTTCATTGGCCGCATTGGTGATGTTCTCGGCTTCAGAAATAATACCCAAAATGTGATCTAATTTGGAATCATCATCGATTTCATGCGTTGTTGTGAGTGGTTCTTGGGCTTCCATTTCCTCTGCGCTCAGTTTTGTGACAGCCTGTTTTTCTTTGATTGAATCAATGTTCGCTTGTGATGCTTTGACACCTTCTGTAGTATTTTCTTCGGCTATGTCTTCGATCTTCTCTTCAGATTTTTCCTCAGTTTTTGTTGCATTCATCACTATAACATTTTCTTTGGCATGTTTCCCTTCACTTTGCTTCGCTATGCTTTGTTTTCGTAGGTTTGTTACAATTCGATCCGACAGCTCATTGATGAGTGGAGTGAATTTATCGTATAAAGCATCAAAGCGACTGCCAATCATTTGATCGAACGATACCAAGCTTGACATCGAATCGTCCAATATTGATCCAACCATGACCTCAGAGCCCATATTCGATTTATTCTGTTCATATTCGATCGTATCATTCAGTTTGTTCATGAGTCCCTTGAAAATCAAAAGATTTGCAGCCTTTTCATCCTTACTTTCATGTCCATGCGAGCTGTTCAAATGCAATTCAAATGCTGCTTTAACGGCATTCCTGATGACTGGCCAAAAGGTTGCGTTCTGACTATTTTCAGTGTTGTTGTTAACCAGCGTTTTGATCATTTCCACCGCGAATGCCTGGGAAAATTCTTTTGTGTTCGGGATCACCTTTGAGATGATTTCCATTTCTCGCTGAAGCTCTACCGAGTGAATTTGATCGTGCAATTTTTTCTTGTTTTGATCAAAATTTTTCACGTTGACAGCTGGTTCGTTTGCTTTATCTGCAAGTCCATACACGTCCGGTGGCCCATATGTTATGTTATCATTCTGATTATCTTCGATAAAGTTATCGAAATAGGTGTTGTAGAGAAATTTCACATCCTTTGCTGGGGTTTTTTCCGTTTGGAAGCGTTTTTTTCCATATGCATACACCTTGAACAAAGATTTGCCGATTTTTCGGAAAAATCCAGACACTTTTGAAGAGGTTGCACTGTCATTAGCATCTTCTTTTTTTCCTCCTTGAACGGAGCCAAGCAAATATTCATCATAGTTGTACTGTTTCCAACGTATCTTGTCCAATACTTTATCCATGATTTTATCGGCAAACGGCTGCAATAGTCATGAAAAATGAATAAAAACATGAAATCTTCGAAAATTCAAAAATTTACCGTTAATTTGAACATAATATCCCCGAATTTGTCACCGACATTTGGATCTTGTGCTTCATTGGCCGCATTGGTGATGTTCTCGGCTTCAGAAATAATACCCAAAATGTGATCTAATTTGGAATCATCATCAATTTCATGCGTTGTTGTGAGTGGTTCTTGGGCTTCTATTTCCTCCGCGCACAGTTTTGTGGCAGTATCATTGGCAGCCTGTTTTTCTTTGATTGAATCAATGTTCGCTTGTGATGCTTTGACACCTTCTGTAGTATTTTGTTCGGCTATGTATTCGATCTTCTCTTCAGATTTTTTCTTAGCCTTTTTCGCATTCATCACTTTAACATTTCCTTTGGCATGTTTCCCTTCACTTTGCTTCGCTATGCTTTGTTTTCGTAGGTTTGTTACAATTCGATCCGACAGCTCATTGATGAGTGGAGTGAATTTATCGTATAAAGCATCAAAGCGACTGCCAATCATTTGATCGAACGATACCAAGCTTGACATCGAATCATCCAATATTGATCCAACCATGACCTCAGAGCCCATATTCGATTTATTCTGTTCATATTCGATCGTCTCATTCAGTTTGTTCATGAGTCCCTTGAAAATCAAAAGATTTGCAGCCTTTTCATCCTTACTTTCATGTCCATGCGAGCTGTTCAGATGCAATTGAAATGCTCCTTTAACGGCATTCTTGATGACTGGCCAAAAGGTTGCGTTCTGACCGTTTTCAGTGTTGTTGTTAATCAGCGTTTTGATCATTTCCACCGCGAATGCCTGGGCAAATTCTTTTGTGTTCGGGATCACCTTTGAGATGATTTCCATTTCTCGCTGAAGCTCTACCGAGTGAATTTGATCGTGCAATTTTTTCTTGTTTTGATCCAAATTTTTCACGTTGACTTCATCGGGATGAATGTCTGCAGCTGGTTCGTTTGCTTTATCTTCAACTCCATACACGTCCGGTGGCCCATATGTTATGTTATCATTCTGATTATCTTCCATAAAGTTGCGAGAATAGGTGGTATAGAGAAATTTCACATCTTTGGCCAGATGTTTTGCACTTTGGAAGCGATCTTTTCCATATGCATACACCTTGAACAAAGATTTGCCGATTTTTCGGAATAATCCAGACACTTTTGAACGGATAACACTGTCATCATCATCATCACCTTCTTGTTCTTTTCCTTCTTGTGCAGAACCAAGCAAATACTCATCATATTTGTATTGTTTTCGACGTAACTTGTCCATTACCTTATCCATGATTTTATCGGCAAATGGCTGTAAAAACAAAACAATCCAACATTTTTTAATTGAATAATGTGTGGAAAAAATCTTTAGAAACATAAAATTTTCAAAAACCCAATAAGTTACCGTCAACTTGAACATGATATCCCCAAATTTGTCACCGACATTTGGATCTTGTGCTTTATTGGCCGCATTGGTGATATTCTCCACTTCAGAAATCATACCCAAAATGTGATCGACTGAATCTGAATTGGAATCAATATCTTTTTCCTGCGTTGATGCGACTGGTTTTTGGTTCTCTGTTTCTTCCGCGCTTATTTTCGTGGTGATATCTTTATGGGCTTGTTTTTCTTTGATCGAATCGATGGTTGCTTGTGATATTTTGGCATTAAATGTTTGTTCAACTTTGTCTCCTTTAAACTTTTGCTCTTCCTTAAACTTATCGGCAGCTTTGTCGGACCAATAGTCAATGAATAATTGTTTCCATTGTCTTTCGAATTGCTGTCGATGTTCACTAACACCGGTCAAATTTAAGCCGGTGATTTCAGTGAGTAAGCCGCATCGTTTTGTTCGTCGTGTACAATTGCATGCAGTCAAAACGGAGAGTTGATTGCCATCTGATAAAGCTAAACCAAGTTGAGCGTCACCCGGTACAAATCGAACTGAAGACGTCATCGGCGGTGCGGCGTTGTTATCCAACAACCATTCTGTGACGATTGCACCTCTCAAATTGTACTCAATCACATGGCTATCGCTGTGACGAATCACGTAGAAAAGAGCATGGCTGTTTGGTTTCATTTGCATGGACCTGAACTCACCGATGCGACCGAACTGCACCTCTTGGCTAAGACTATTGTCGTTTGGATTAAATCGCCAAACGAATGCTCCCGAAATCAGGCAATTGGAATCGATGGATCCGTCATTGTTTGCAATGAGAAATAGTTGATTTTCGTGGTCAAGCACATGAATCCATTCGACGACATCACCAGTGATAGCTGTGCCCACCTGATCATAGTTGTTACTGGACATGTTCCATGCATAAATTAACGTTTGGCATCCAGAGTTGATGACAAAATAATTTTGTTCAAAAATGTTGAACAGATAAACCGAGTTGATCGGGCTCTGTGTATCAATTGTGAATGCATTGACAAAATGTGACAGGAATATGACGTTTTTCTTCGTATTTTGAATCAATTTCTGTGCTACTTGACACTTTTGTGTGTACTCAGTTTGATATTTTCTGTGTAATTGATCCAAAGTCTGCAAATATTGATTCACATCCATGTCATTTATTCCTTGTGCCACATTCATTGTGCCGACAATGGCATTCTTTATCGTCCATGGCGCAGTTACAACTTGCGGTGTTGTTTTGTATTGCACCAGTGCGTTTTCGAACCATTTATTAAAATTGATACCTGAGATCAAATCGCTCGTATACAATTGGTTGACGGATACCGTTCCAAAGGACAGCGGTGAGTCGATGACAATGTTTCCTTGTTGTAGCGAAGCTGCCAAACGCAAATCACGCCCGTTAACCAATCCATCGGTTACCAAATTGTTTAGCACGCGAACCGATTGGAATACAGTGGGTATATCGATGGATTGAGTGCCGTAAATCTGGAAAGAATTTGAAAAATAACCGTTTTTGGCGCATTCATCGAAGATTTGAAAAATAGTGGCAAAAAACATTGAAGAAATGCAATGGAATACAGAAAATAACTCACCATTAGTGTATTTTCTCGTTCTTTCGGCAAATTATATCCCGAAACCAAACCATCTGCTGTGATTGGCACTGACGAATACACATAATTCAAATGGACTGGCTTATCAAAGGTCTGTTCCGTATACAATGTGATCACTTCATCCATTGGATTTTCGTTGAGAAACTCTGTGTTGATGTTGCTAGCTTCAATTGTTCCATCCGGGAAGGTTATAACACCGTCAAAATCAAACGGTTGATCGGTTCGGATTGTATTTTGTACCCAGTCTGCAACTGAGCAACGGTTGATCGTTTCAGCCACCAAATTTCCGGTGATTTTCATGCGTGGTATAACCACGGGTGCCGCAAAGACAATGTCTGAATAAATATCGACTGGATCGTATTGGTCGATCAACACGACGTTTGCTAGGAATGTAGGTACATTCACTCCATTGTATTCGATCATATCGATGGCCTTTTCAAAATGAATCGTGTCTGTGAAGGTTTTTCTACCTGCAACCACTGCCGGTCGATCGGTTCGAATGATGTTCTTCAAGTGTTCATTCACATTCCCAATGTTATCGTAGCCACCGTGAATTTTGAGATACTTAATGCCGGTGGTTTCATTGAAAAACACATCCTTTTTCAAGACGAATCTCCCACCTTTTGACCGATACGAATTGAGATCTTCGGCAGAAACGCCATTCAAGTGACCTTTTACAATTAAATTGGGAATCATGACATCGCCAACAATTCGAATTGGATTGAAGATTACACGGTTGTAATTCTTGGTTAGAATACGATCCACTTGAATTTCATTGATCGTTGTGACTTCGGCATTATTCAAAATTGTAACATCTTCTTTGAAAACGGTCGTACCGTACACTCTGGTGACATCCGCCGATTTTAATACCTATCGAAAGAAGCGAAAAAATACATAAATTACTTTCTGTTGAGATAATTCAAAAATTTGCTTCGACGTGCTCAGAGTCGAGTCTAAGTTTTGTTTTGGATAAAATAATCCATTTTCTTACCACATCGTTTGAAAATTCATTGAAATTTTCGCCATTCAGCTGCTCTACGTTAATGTTTCCATTCACATAAATTGAATCCAAAAATGTGATCGGAAAATGAAGGTCATTCGTTTGGTCCAATCGAATGGCATTCGATTTAATGTGCTCTAAATCAAAGCCATTGATATCGGCAAACCAAACACTTCCATTCACAATCATTTGATCGACAACAACCGTTGATTCGTTTAGCATTTGTTCGTTGGTTTTCAGATTCTTCAAAATGTTTACAATATCTTTGAAATCGAAACCGTTGAGGAATTTCGTATTAATGCCGTTGCGAAGCACTGCTATTGGTATGTAGGCTGAGCCGGTGATGATTTGCGGATTGTTTTTGCTCAAGTGGGTGTCGACTAAATTTTGAAGACGAAAACCATTGACCAAACTATCTGGGCTGCCTTTTATCTCTCCGTCCAATATCAATTCATCCACTTTCAAACTGCTGACGTCGTGCACATTGCCAGTCAATTCAAAATCTTCATCGATGCTTATGAAGTCATGCACCTGTGAATGAGATTTCGGAATGATTTTGTTTAATGCTTACTGACTTTTTTCATCAATTTTTAATGAAGGTTTAACCAATTGAAAATTCTCAAAACAAACTTACATCAATTCCATTCACCGTCTCCAGCACTTCCAATTGATTGGCATCAATTTTGACATAGTCACCGTCCGCAAACTCAAATTCAGCATCTGTGTACTGTTCACCGAATAATTTCAGCGAATTTAAATCCAATTCGGTGACATTAATGAAATTGAATAGCCCGTCTAATTTCAATTTTTGGAAGTAAAAATTTCCATGCAATTCGCTCACATCGAATGTTTGTTCGGTGTCGTTCGTAACAAATGACGAGAATGGAATGTCATTGATGAGATTGGCTGTGAGCTGAATATTTGGTGCTTGTACGGTGTCGAATCTTTTGAATGAATTGATTTGAGGTGCTGTCTCGTGTTTGTATACCACATCGGCAAGGACATCATCCACAAATACGCTGTCCATTGTATTTTGCACATAAAGCGGTCCCTCAATTTCAAGCGTATCGAAATAAACGGTCGATCGAATTTGACGGGTTTCATTCAACGTTGGATTCGACAAAAATTCATCAAGCCGTCGACCAGATATCGTGGCATTCGGAGCCATCTTCAGGGAAAATCGAAACATCGTTGATTTTTTCGTTAAGAAATATATGCAAACAAGCTATAGCTTAAGATATACACTTACCTCCAATGTTTCAGTCACTTCCAAATGTCGAAATGTTGTCGTGCCAGGAATGTACTGCGAGCTGTTGAGTGAGATTACCTGAGACAGTTGAACGCCATTGAAATTGCCAAAGCATTCCGTAGCATTGGTTACTGAAAATTGAATAGAAAAAGAATAACCATGATTGAAACTCTTTGATTGGATTCTTTCTGAACTTGTCCACTGTGAACAACAAACAAAATCAAATATGTCCAAACAACGTAACAATTTTAGCATTCAACAAACCTAGAACATTTTTGAAGACCTTTTGGCTGGTCACAATGATTTCATCGGTGGTTTTAGTTGAAATAAAGCCACTTGGAAAAGGTATATCATTCAAATTCTCTACATTTACCGTCCCAGCTTCTACACTCTGTTTTGGAATGAAGAGAAAAATTAGCTAAAATCTGGTCTCAAAGTGAAAACCCTTCAAAAAAAAATACTTACGCCAGTAATTTCCAAATCATCAATGCTATTGGGCAGATGCTTCAAAACGATTTGATTGATAAAATCTTTCCACTTGATGCCGTTGATCTCTTCAAAGTGTAGATCGCCGGTAATGACCGTCATCTCGGGTTGCTCTTGTCCCAGCAGCTGATCGATGCCGTCGTATGTTCGTTCAACGAACTCTGGTTCAATCGGTTGATTCAGTATAACGGTGCCATCCAATTTCAGATTGCCATCTGTGACAAATACCAACTCTTCGGCTGGAATATCATTGATGTATCGCACATTCAATTCGCTCACATTGACGGACTTCAAATGCAGATGCTCAATCACATTTTTATCTTCTCGTTTGTTCCGTTTCAATTGTTCAAGTAATTGAAGATTTGTTTCAGTTTCATTCAATACTTTCAAAAACGCATCAACATCTTCCTTTGTGATGAGATCATCGCCCAAGAAAACACCTTGCGTTGGAATGAGTGTGCCTAAATCGAGTTGTTGTGTGTAAATGACGTCAAGGTCTTGATTTCTGATTGTAACCTCATCCATTGGACCCTTTGGAAAGCTCTCAGTTAGTTCTCGTGCTTCGACCAACACTTGATCGCGTATGTCAAGCATAATGATTACTTCAGACAGTAGCTCCAATAGGTGTTCGTTCAAGGTTGATGCGGCGGGCAATAGATCAATTTCCAAATCAAACAAACCGGACGGTGCTTCATGTCGCGGCACAATTATTGAGATCGATCGATTGCGTTGAAACATTGTCGCACCAATAATACCCAGATCACGGTATTCATCGAGCATACAGCCCAATCCCAGATCCGATGCATGCTCGTCGATATAGCATGGCACTTGCAGTGCTGGATGAAATGCTTGTCCATTCCAAATCAATGCTTCCAAAAATGAATTTGTGTGCGAACCGTAGTCCATGCGATGCTGTACGAAAAGTATTAAATCGTCGCGATACGTTCGTGCCGGTACGGGCATAAAGAACTCAACATTTCCCCAACTCTTTGACAAAATGGTCTGATCCTGAAACGTGCCGCGATGATAGCGTAAAATTTTCGCTTTACTACCTCCAATCGTCAGGTATGAATAGCCACCCATTTCAAAGGCCGACAAAATGTTGGCATTGTGCGATTCGATTTGCGTGTAATACCTGAAATGATCTTTGTGATACTTGTAGATGACTGCATGGCTTTTTTGCGGGAAACACATGAATGTATCAAACCCATTTTGAATGAGAGCCATATTCTTGGCGCGGCTTTTCAATGATAGACTTTGGCGCAGGAAGAACACCTCTTCATTCATATCAAATCGGTACAGACTTGCCGCCGAACCACCATGCAAATCGGTTATAATCAACAGAGTGTCCACATTGTCAAGCACCAAATGATGCAAATATCGTGCAATGTTATTTGTTGGCCAAATCCAAATCACTTCCATCTTATCCATTGCCTCATTCACGCGAAGAAAAACAATCTCATGTTGAATACTCACGATGACAATGCCATCGATCGATTGCTGCGTTTCATTCCAATAGGTGAATGTAATGAAAAACGTTGGACTTGATAGCAAATGCTTTTCGACTTGAAGTTTGTACGTGCCATTCGTTTCCAACACCAAAAGTACGCTTGTATTTGTGACTCCGATAAGTGCATGCGATTCACGTTTGTTTCGCTGCAGTGTTCGCCAGCCAATCACATTTTCGCCGATATTAAAACGCATGTCTTCGGTGACCGATGTGATGTTGAGCTCTTCTCGCACGCGATTTGCTTCGATGAACGGCGCCTCTTCGCTGTTTGCATAGCTTTCAACTGTGTTTGAAACAATGCCCTGAATCATCATTTGTTCGGCCGCTTGTGCCATCATTTTCTCAATTGTCTTTTCGTTAGTGTCAGCACCATGGTCCATTTCATCATCGGATGGCTCATTTTCATTTGGCAAATGATTGACAAGTTGCTCGTCGGCCGATACACTTGGTTTTTCTTCGGGCACATACGAAAAATCGCTGCGTGCACTGCCAAGCGTTTGTTCTTTTGTGATTTTTCGCGGTGCACCGAATAAGCCTTGCCAAAAACTGGAATAGAAATTGTCAAATGATGGAAATGCAGGCGGATAAAACTGTGGCGGAGGAGGAGGCGCCGGTGTGGTTGGCTCATAATACTCTGCGGGATAATATTGCGGTGGTACATTCGACTCTGGTACGACTTCTGCACTTTTTTGGTTCATGTTTTGGACTTCTGACGCGGAATGAACATAAATGCCATGTTTCACCGCGTAGTTAATTTGTTTGCGAAGATCCGCTGTCTCTTTCAATTGCTGCATGGAAATTCGATTGGGATTCGTGAGCTTCTTCTTCTTCTTCGCAACGTCTTTGTCCATCAAATAGTCGGGCAGAACGACTGGTTTGTGAGCATCACCCAGTGATGATTCACCGATCGGTTGTGACGATGATGAAAGTGGCGCAATCGAAAGTGGCCCAATCGGAAATGGCCCAGTTGAGACTGTCGCCACATTACCTACTGACACTGGAATCTGTTCCTGTGTAGGCAGTGTTTGATGTGGACACGGCGGTGGAGCTAAACTCACTCCTCTTGATTCAAATGTCGTTTTGTATGTATCTAACAATGATGGAAGCTTTGATTTACCTTTTAAGAGCGAGCTGTTGCGAATGCTTCCTAAAATCGGCGAATCCAATTTGTCCGCTATCGTCTTTTCCAATGACAATTTGATTTTATCCAATGACTCTCGAATCTTTTCGGCATAGAGTCGTTTCGGGCGATCAATCTCGGTTTCACCATCTTTATCGCCCGAAATTACTTCCTCTGAATCGGCTGATGCTGCGTTATGCCCCTGTTAAATACACACAATTATGTAACGCAATTGAAACAATCAAAACGATTTTCTGCTAACATAACCTAAAAGCATGTTTCTCTCTCTCTCTCTCTTGCCCGTGCACAATGAAATGTACATCAGCAAATAACGTGAGAATTTTCGGCAGCCGAATGATTTATGGGAATGTTTTGTCTTTATTCGCCGTTGATTGCGATTTAATTACAATTGTGAAAATTTTGGCGTATTTTTCTAGCGATACTTACCAAAGCATTATCATCGTTGGCGACTGTGCTGTCTACTTTTCCGTATACAAAGCACGCCGCCAGCAGCATCAGTGCTAGCAATTTGATTTTTATCGGCATCTGGTTTGTTACACTCACACGATTTGTTCGTTTTTTCGACGATAAACAATAGACAAATTAAGTTTTTTTCTGAAACAATTTGAGTTTTTTTACCTAATTGCATACGAATTTTATTTTGCGCACATAAAGAGTGCAACGACAACCGGTGACGCGATGCAAGAACTATCAACGTTTCAACAACTTGTTGCTGTGACTGTCTCTCGGCAACTATGAATATTTCATTCGTACTAAACTGCTTGATACACACAGAGAGAGAGAGAGAAAGAGAGAGAGAACGAAAGAACGAACACTTTCATTACATTGCGAGCGTGCTGATAGCATCGCAGAGGTTGGCTATCGTGTAACTGTGTGCGATAAAAATCATTTGTCACATTTCGATATTGCAGCCGTTGAGTGGTTTGGTTCTAAGCACATTTTCGTAACAACCACAACGCGGTGCGTAATCGAAAAGACAGCGGCGAATTGAGTCTAAATCAAACCATGTGGCAATGGAAAATTTCTTTTTGGTGCACATCGTGGCTGGATCGTTTGTTTTTTTGTTCTCTCTCGTATACCACACAGCATTGATTTATCGTGGTTTTTTGTGAATGCTCGTGTTTTTTGTCGCTTTTTGTCACGTATTCATTGGAAAATTGACTGAATTGACTTGACCGATCGCGGTTTTGGTGCATACTGGCAATAGAAAACAAACTGCATACATTTCAAAACCTCATAGACTGCATAGATTTCAAATACTGTATTTTCGCTTGAATTGCCAGCCGATTTGTGTAAGTGTACAAGTGCGTATGCGAGTTTGATTTTTTTTTAGTGATAAACTGAGTCACTTCGACTGAATTTTTGGAAGGGAAAGAAAAAAATAAACGAAATTTCACATTCATGTCGTGATCAATTTTATCCAAATTAAGAAACCCGCCAGTGAGCCATCGAAAGAGAGAAATTGTGCGTTTTTAAATTAGACCAAACGAAATGACGGAGACATTAAGCGTAATTCAAATGCGTTTGTGACAAGACAAAACAAACAAAATTCAACAGTTGCTTTCAATCGATTCGATAACCTATTTTGATTTTGAAATAATTGTGAATATATATGAAAATATGGTCGAAACAGCCACTATAATCGGTGCTGGTATTGTCGCTGCAGGTTCGTTCGGCTTACTTATGTGGTTCATGTGTAAAAGTAATTTTCGTCGTGATGACGCCGCAGAACGGCGAGAAGAAGATATCCAAAATCAGAGATGGTGGGTGATGTATTCGTTGGCACCGGTGAAAATCTAAAAAACCTTCCGAAGTGAAACACAGACACAAAAAAGATAATATAGAGACAAAAGTTGAAATACATTAAAACCCGAACATTGCAAACTCGACGACGATTAAAATATTAAGTGTAGAACTCTAAAAATAAAAAAAAAACGCGATAGAGAAGCGACACTGAAAGAAAATCCAAAAAACGAAAAAGATGTTACGAACAAAAAAGGACGTCGACAAACATGTGCGTACAACGCTATCGAAATTGCGCGAGAAAGAAGTAAGTAAATGCATTTTATCGGGTGTAGTTTGTGAGAAAAAACTATTAAAAAATTGATTGGATGTTGCGTGCGATGGTCAATCGTTGATGTTTCGATGCATTTTTGTGCATTGCTAGTGAAATTATTGCGCTATTCGAGGAAAACGTCAATTGACGATTGTGTTGCAATGCCAACACGACCTTCGGTGCAAAATTCAACAACACAATACAAAAAATATCAAAAACTAGCACAAATGGAACGATTCCATCCAAAAAGAGTCGAGAATTTTCGACATTGTCGATGACAGAGAAAAAAAAAACACATTGTGAAATTTGTTTGTGTAAATTGGTTTGATGACAGAATCGGGATTTGTTTGACAAAATGGACGTGCGATATGGATGTGCCGTTAACCGGTATACACAACCTATCGACGCGTTGTTTGCCATTTATTTGTTATTTCAATCGCGTTTATTTATATCAATTTTTGTTGAAAAATGAAAATGTTTAAATATCGAAAAGTTTTCATTCTATGTATGAATATCTGTTCAAAACAACAATTGATTGGATTTTTTGTTTATTTTCTCTGTCAATTTTGCGCAGAAAAATCTTCGCGGCTATCGAATTGCTGGTCTTTATTACAACATTGGCGAATATAGTTCTGCATTGGAATACATTCAGCGGCACATACAAGTCAACGACAAAAATGCGAGTCAAGAGCTGAAATCAATCTTTGGAAATCTCTCGAAACCAGCCTCATCCACGCCATTCTCGTCACCCGGTACAACGCTAACGCCAGATACAAAGAAAACCGAAACACCAAAATCAGATGCAACCAAACCAAGCCCATTCGCATCATTTTCATTCGGTGTGCAATCAACAGTTGCATCCTCAACTGGAAATCAAACGAAACCGCTGTTTTCGTTCAGCAACATCGGCCAGTCATTGAACAAATCGGAAACATCATCGTTGGCCAATGCTGCAACGCCAGAGACTCCACAAAATCAAACCGACGCAAACACCTCATCACATTCGGCAAAAGATGAAGAGGCAGACAACTATGAGCCAACCGCACACTTCGATCCAGTTATACCGTTGCCCGATTTGATTGAAGTGAAAACCGGCGAAGAAAATGAAATCACATTGTTTGAACATCGCGCCAAATTGCTTCGTTACGTGAAAGAAACGAAAGAGTGGAAAGAACGCGGAATCGGCAAGATGAAGGTGATGGTCAACAAAGAGGATCCGAACAAAGTGCGTTTGTTGATGCGCCGTGAACAAGTATTGAAAATTTGCTGCAATCAACTCTTAGTGAAAGATACAAAGTTCAATAAGATGCCAAACGCTGAAACGGCATTGACATGATTCGGACAGGATTATTCGGAGAACGAGTTGCAAGTGGAAATGTTGGCAATTCGATTCAAAACGGCTGAACTCTGCAAACAATTCCACGATGCAATTCTATCGGCGCAGAGCCACATGACCGATGAAAAATCACAGTCAGCTAAATTGACATCGTCCAAAGACGACAAACCATCGAATAAACCAGCTGAAACCAAAGGATTTGGCGATCAATTCAAGCCGAAAGCTGGTTCATGGTCGTGTGAAATGTGCTATGTCAATAACAAGGCCACTGACACAAAGTGTCTATCGTGTGGTTCACCCAAAGACAAGAATGCACCACAGGACGATGCAAAAGCAGAGGCGCCGAAATCCACATTCAGCTTTGGCAATTTATCGGCCGCTGTGAAGAGTACACCACAAGACAGCGCAAAAACCGAACCACCCAAGTCAACATTCGCTTTTGGAAATCTTACTACAAAACCAGCAACGGCGGCTCCAGCACGAATTACAAACACCAAAACAGATGCATCGAAACCAACAGGAAAAGGATTCGGCGACCAATTCAAACCGAATTCAGGCTCATGGTCGTGCAAAGCATGCTACACATCAAACACAGGCGATGCCATCTGCATGCTGCGAAGAACCAAAAGATGACACCGTTCCAAAGAAGGAGAAGCCAAACATTTTCGGTTCATCAAACGGTAAGCAAACATATGACTTTCTTCTCCATTTACAACAAATTCGTTCTTTGAAACAGTATATACTGTCGATTGCGTACATTTTTTTCTTGAAATACTTTTTATAAAATCGTCTCTTGTTTTATCCGGTGCACCAAAGTTCAGTTTTGGCAATTTGGCTGCTGCTCAGAACACAACTGCTTCAACAGCAGCTTCAACGGTTGCCCCAAGCACCGCCACCAATACATTCGGTTCGTCATCGTTTAGTTTCTCATTTGGATCGCAGAACGCACCAGCTGCATGTGCTTCTGTTGTTCCAGCATTCAAGCCAGCCGAAGCAAGCGTTCCAAAATTGGATTCCAAGGAATTCAATTTTGTGTTCAAGGGCAAGAGCCCGGGAAAGCAACAGCCCGTTGAGCACAACGATGGCGTTGAAGACGTGTCCGATGATGAAAATGTTGAAGAAGAGGAAAGCACCGCTTACTTTGCACCAGTCATCCCATTGCCTGACAAAATTGAAGTTAAAACCGGCGAAGAGGACGAAAACGTGCTCTACTCACATCGCGCCAAATTGTACCGTTTCCGTAGCTCAGAATGGCGTGAACGTGGTCTTGGCTATGTGAAAATTTTGCAACACGAACAGACTGGCCAATTGCGGTAAGTGTGTCGAGAATTGAATTGAGTCAATGGCGCATTTCAAATCTGTCGTTAGATGGAATAAAACCCAACTAATATTTTTTTTTACTTTTTACTTTTTTTTCATCCAGTGTTGTTATGCGACGCGAGCCAATTCACAGAGATCTGCTTAAATCACAAACTTACACCCGATATCGAATACAAGCCCAAAGATTCAAAATCATGGCAATTCATTGCCAATGATTTCAGCGAGGGAACATATGAATTGGACAATTTCTGCTTGCGTTTCAAAACGGAAGAGATAGCCCTAGAATTCAGAAATGCAATTGATGATGCGTTGGCTGGAATTGCGGCAAACGTTGTGAATGGCAACGCCAACGACCAGACAGACGCTGCGTCGAATGTAACGGCTGAGGAGAGTAAAATTACCACCGATCTCAAATTGCCGACCAATTTCTTTGACTACAAGTCAAAGACAGACTGCACTGGTTGCCGTGGTTGTTCTTCAGACGATTTCGTGTTCTCTAAAGTGAAAGACACGAATTTGGGTCAAGTTGATGACAATCCGTTACCATTGGATCCACCACCGAAAGTGGACACCACACACAACGATTTGTCGAAGGACAGCAAGAACACATTCTCATTCGCATCGTTCGCAAATGAAAGCAAAGGAAATGGCTTCGGTTTTGCACCAACATCAACCGCAAATACTATACAACCGACGGGCATGTTCTTTGGCAACAACAGCTTCAAGTCGCCATTCACAGCGAACACTGTGAAGAAAGATGCAACAAGTACACCGCCAGCTTTTGGACAATCGAATTTGTTCGGCGGAAACCTAACAAAAACTCCATCAGCCGAAATAGTCAAATCATCACCATCATTCTCGTTCAATAGTTCGGGCGTTTTTGGAGGAAACAGTATGACAATTTTTAAGTTTTCTTTATCTTAAAAAATGCTAAATTTTGTTCATTTTATCTTTTTCCTTCTCTGAAGCTGAGGAAAAGTCACCATTCTCATTCGCTACGGCAACCAGCAAACCTCAAGGTGAGTTAAAATAAAAATTTCTGGTCGAGTATATGCGGCGAATAGATTTGTTCACTTTGACTTTGATACCAAATTTGCTTGAAATTATTAAAATGAAATTTTATGTAAATATCAACAAAACATTCATAGAAAAACCAGCTGAATCGAAACCATTGTTCAGAACTGCAGCCACATTCGGTTCGACTAATGTCACGAAAACCCCATCGACAAACATATTTGGAGGAAATACGAATGGAAACAGTGATAACAAGGCAAAAGAAACACCCACCACTGGATTCTCATTCAAATTGCCATCGTCAACGACCCTAACACCGGTCACAGAAATTGATTCACCGGCCAGTACACAACCACCGCCAAATTAACATCGACTCCAGTCAGCGAAGTGCCCAAATCCGTCGAACAAAAATCGGCCGGAACGATGTTCAGTAGCGCCGGTGGCCTCAGTTTTGCCGATCTTGCCAAGAAAACCGATACAAGCGAACCGTTCCCAACAGCAAACACTGTCAGCTTCTCAGATCTGGCACAAAACTCAGCCAATGGTTCACCGGCCTTCAGCAAAGCACCATCAACGACTGGTGGATTCTTTGGTTTATCACACAAAGATACGTTCAGCAATTTGATGTCACCGCAGAATGGCAGTGGCAATCAAACAGCAGCATCCAACGATGATGACGGTGAATATCATGCCGAAGATGCCAACTACGATCCACATTATGATCCAAACATTGCATTGCCCGATGAAATTCAAGTCAGCACCGGCGAAGAAAATGAAGAAAAACTGTTTGGCGAACGAGCCAAACTCTACCGGTTCGATTCAGACAACAGAGAGGTAAACATTCATTGAAATTCATTATCTTGGATTGAGAGAAAAGCAATTTTTTCCGCATGAGATATCATTAAACTAAACCATGTTTTATCCGTTTTCCAGTGGAAAGAACGAGGTGTCGGCGAATTCAAAGTGTTGCATCATCCAGACAACGGATCGTATCGTTTGCTGTTGCGTCATGAACAAATTCACAAGCTGATTTTGAACATGGCATCGACTGTTGATCTGCAAATCAATCCGATGGAACAGAACGATAAGGCATTCATTTGGGTGGGCCAAAACTTTGCCGAGGAACAGGAAAACGGTGAACTCGAAAGTCTCTCAGTTCGATTCAAAAATGCTGATTTGGCGAAGAAATTCATCGATACCGTACAAAGCTGTGTGGACAAACTGAATGCTCGTAATTGAAAACACATAAGGCCAACCAAAACAATCGCTTTCGTTTAAATTTCAATCTTAATTTTTTTTTTACTTTTTTCGCAACCATACACAAAACAAATCAAAAGAAAATCTGTTAGAAGCGCTAGTCGAATTTTAATAACAAAAAAAAACAAAAAATAAATAGACTGTTTGTAATACAAGAGTCCAAAAGTATTGGATATCGTTAAAGCGATTGCCATTTAAGATGAAAAGAAGAAGAAGAAAAAACGAAAAATACTGGAAAATAAAAGATGTCTTACAGCTCTGAAATTAGAACATTTCTTTATTTTTTATGACAAATTTTAACTCTCTCCGACTTGTCGATATTAGTTAAACCTTAAAATTTCCAGAATAAGAACATGTTGATCCAATTTCTCGCCAAATTTCCAAAAATTTTGGAAACCATTTCTTCTATTCCTTCTGTGTACCAGAAACCACAATTACGTTGAATTTATCTCTGAAGTGATCTGTATACTTTTGTGGATTGATTTCCATATCCAAAAACCACTGGCGACCTATGGAACACAAGAATTAAACGATTCAGTTTTAATCATTGCTTAATCAAAGGTGGAAATGTCAGTCGTCACCTAATGATAGGCTGC
>NW_022595244.1:8838474-8886936 GCF_009176505.1 Sitodiplosis mosellana
AATGTTTATAACAGATTTTAATCATCCAGTATTTTCCTTTCAATGCAATAGAAAAAAGTTGTATTTTTTCGATTAATTTTCTAAAAAAATTCGGCGAGCGGATAACAAATTTAAAAAATAAATAAAAATTCCGCGGGCTAAGAGTAAATCCTTAAATTGTTCTACTTTAAGCTACAATCATCAATCTCATTGACGAAATTATACGTCTTTGACCTTAACAAATTGGCTTGGGTCGCCAATTTTCGGATCGAATCGTACAACAACTTTGTCGGGATCTTCACCGACTTCTAAAAATGAGTTCCAATCGGAGAAAAAGTAGAAACCATTTTTACGCGGTGGTGGCAATGGTTCCTCAGATACTGGTTGATCTAAGCCGTCGTTGCCGCCGAATGAACCGGCTAAATCGCCATTTTTAGACTCTTCTGTTGTAGTTGTTGTCGATGTGGTTGACGACGGTGATGATGACTCGGTCTCTGTGTCTTTTTCTTTTTTCAAGTCCTCATTTTTACCTTCGCGTGGTGTTTCACTAGTTTTTTCATCGTCCATTGCCACATTTTCCAACTTCGCAGTGTCTTGGTCGTCGGATTTTGTAATGTCATCGGCATCATCATCGTCTGATGTGGTTGAACTACTGCCCGACGATTGAGTTGTGCCGGTGATATCCAGTTGAATTCGTGTCGGTTCGGAAGCGTTGGTTTGTCGTTTTACTTCATTTTTCGTTGCACTCTGAACGTCATAGGTTGGATCTGGTCCTTCACTTTCGAGCAAAGTGTCTTTGCTCAAGTTGAAATTTTTCAAATTCAACTTATCCAATTCTTCTTCAGTGAGATTGGCATTTAGATTGTCTAATTGTTTGATAGTGTCCAGCAGTAGGTGCAATTTCTGATAATCTTCTTTCATAGTCGACGATATACCTTGACCAGTTGAGTGTTCCACTGGTTCAGTTGTATCAATTCGTCTTGTGATGACCGGTGTTGCACTTGTTGCTTGCTGATTCACACTCTTCACACCAATATTACCGAGCACTTTGGCCAATTCCGGTGACAAAAATCCTACATCAACCTCTGGCACTTCGGAGATTTTGTTGTACGGTTTTGCAGTTACTTCGAATGTTTCGCTGCCACTTTCTTCGCTGTCATTGTTTAATTTCTCAATGACATCGTCAATTTCTTTGCTGCCGCGTTCTTCTTCCTCCAGAAGACCGTATGTTTTTAGCAATTTCTCTAGGTCTTCATCTTTTGCGGCCTTTTCCTCTGGCAACGGAAGCGGTTTGAAAGAGGAAAAGTCATCGGGTTTGATTTCCAACGAACTTTCTTCGATTTTACCCTCAATATCGGAAGCAGTCACCGATTTTGGCAATGGTTTAAATTCACTCACCGAAAGCGACTCATCTTTCAATGAGCTTGGGAAAATCGGATGGAACTCATCTTGATATGCACCTGCGGTTACATGGGCTGGTGGCTCTTCATTTGTAAGCAATCCAAATGATTCCAGCAATTCTTTGAGCTCAGGTGTGAGTTCAGGTTTTGGAGTTGTGGTGGTTGTCGTCGTCGTTGCCGCGATAGTAGTTGTTCTTACAGTGGTTGGACCAGCAATGGTTGACGGTTGTTGTGACTCGCTTGAAATAGTTGGTGTGTCATCGGGTTCCAAACCAATCGAAGCAAGCATATTTTTCACATTTGGTCGCATTGTTGGTGTAACGGTCGGAGTGAAGTATGTCGTTTGTGCACTGAATCGACTGCTGTACTTTGGATTCAGCTGCGTGCTGCCCACATTCGATTCTTGTGTCACTTTGAATGTTGCGGTTTTCGGATGGTATGTGGACACAAAATCAGTTGGAATGGCATTGGCCGAAATAGTTTGAAGCGTTGCCTTTGGATGGTATGACGAAATTGGTGGTTCAAGTGTGGTCTTAGGTTGATTGAAACTAGCAGCAGTTTGAAGTGTTGCTTTTGGACGATATCCAGACACCGTTTGAACTGTTGATTTTGGATACATGTTTGCCATCGTTTGCATTGTACTCTTTGGATGGAATGTTGCAAAGGTTTGCGCTGGCGCTGGTTTCGGGTACAGGCTTGGCATTGTTTGCATCGTCATTCTCGGGTGCATATTCGCAACGGTTTGTGCTGTCAATCTTGGATTGTAAGCCGAAACAGTTTGTACGGTTGCTTTGGGATGGAACGTTGTCACCGGAGCTGTGTATGTGGTTTTCATACGGTTGATTGGGAAATTCGGTTTGAATGTGGTGGGCATTTTATGATTAGTTACATCGGAATGTGCTCCAATCATGTCTAACACGGAGTTTTCCGCTGATGCGGGGACAACAATTCGTTGAGGTTTCGGATTTTTGAGATTTTTGGTGACGTCAATCATTTTGGTGACGGGTGTTTGAGTGAAGAGCTCCTAAACGTACAAAAGGAAAATAATTAAAATTGAAAACAATCCACATCACGAGATAATTTACCTCTAATCGCTCCTCCGAGTAGTTGTTTGTGTTGAATGGCAGCACTAACATCAATGATCGCATGTGTTTGGCACGTTCAAAATCTCCAATTGCCAAACTTCGTTTGTACTCTTCACGCGTCACCATTTCGAATAGGTCTTCGATTTCCCCACGAGTCAGTCGAGGCAGACGGGGATCTTTCTGCAAAATCTTCTGCACTTCGTTGATTGTATCGGTCACATCAATCATTGCCTGCCGCACGTGCTGCTGCTTCAAATCATTCATCGATCTTGGCTCTTTGTACGAATACATTTCATATGAATCGGGATAGGCAATATTCGGCGGCGATGCTAGCACAATGCTCAATTGCAACAGCATCAGTATTGACCAGGAGAATTTACTGTTATTTCGTGGCATGTTGCTATTGGTTTCTCTGGAAGAAAAACAAAACAAGGAAAATTAGGTCAGTTAAAAATTATTCAACGATAAACAGCAGAAAAAAATGGTTGAAATAAATTTCTTATTGTCATTTTGATTAAATAATTCCAAATGTTGCGGCTATTTATGTTTATAAATGTTCCATAGGCACGAATAAAATCCCATCAACAATATTTGCGTATAGCCTACAAAAAGATAAAGTGGAACGACATAACCAGTTATTTGATGTCAATCTTTCACTTGCAAATTGCTTTAATTAATTCAACATAAACTACCTTGAAACATGATATGAAACGCAAATTTCAATTTATTCATTTTCGATTAAATCGCGTTTGTGTCAAACATCAAATGCTAAATAAATTTGCGTTCAGAAATGCCGCTATTTTCGTAACCTTTACACGCGTTGTGTCGACATCGGTTTATCGGTTTGTGTTGCCGAAAAAATGGTTTGTGTCAATTCAAATTGAAAGTTCAATGTTAGACCCATTTAATCTGAAGTTGGGACATTTACGACACACTTGGACTAATCTATTGTGTGTATGTTTTTCCACCAAATTACATTTTAAATTCAGATTAAACATGTAAGAAAAAAACGTAAATAAAAATGTAAAAAAATGGAAATATTATGTTTTCTCCTCAGTTTTCATTAATTCAAATTGAATGAATTGAGTGAAACATTGAACGCACCCATTTTATGCCGGTATTTCAACAGTCAAGTCGAATAAAATGTGATATGCAATAAAAAAAATGGATAAAAACGGCTCATGTTCAAAATGGAAATATATTTTCAAAATCCTACTTAAAAATGAAAGGAAACATGAATTGTGTGCCAAAGAGAGAGCGCATTGTTTTGAATCGCCGGTGTTGTCACTTGTCATAACATATGAATCTTGGTGAAGTGTCAAACTAGTCAAGCATCAAACACAACATACTTGACATTTATTGGCGAAGTTTCTTTGTGTGCCAAATGTGCTTTGAAAATCACGTATCATTGTCTAAAATATGGAATTTAGTATTTCGTTCGTTATTTTGAGCGTTTTTACACTGTTTTCAACTATTTATTTTTGATGCAATATTCTAATAATCCCTTTTATTTTAAACCGTATGCCATTGCCGAATAGTTCCATAGTAAAAGACATCCAAATTGGGAATAGCACAGAAAATTCGCATACACAGAAAAAGAAGAGTTTATTAAAATAAGATATATATTTGGTCGTACTGGTAAAATTACGTGATCGCTATTATCACAAGAGAAACTTTCGCCAAATTGTGAATCAGAGTAGGTGGATTTTTACCATAGTTTGAAATTTCTATATGAACCATATCATTTATATTTGTTTATTATTGAGAAAATGATTACCAAATAACTCGTTCATTAAATTTTACTCAATTTTCTTTCTTATCGTTCCAGAGTTTATCTGCACTAGACCGAAAACAAAATTAAAATTTCATCGCAAAAATGAGCTATTGGTCAAAACTGCGGAATTTCACAGCCATCGCTGTTGGTTGCGGTACTGGAATTGGCGTTTACTTATATTTAAATCGAAATCGTGAAGCACTCGTTTATACCTCATGGACAACCAATACAGTGGTGCCGCCAGAGGCCAAATGGGACTTCAATTGGGATCAGTAAGTGCGAGATATTTTTAGCAAAACTGCACCATTTCATTCATTCCATCGATTTATTGTTCAATTCAAAAATATATCTCGTTGTTTGACTCACAAATTTTCCAAATTTCTAGTCGTGATCCAGCAAGTTTGGTAAAACCATTAAAATCCAAAGCAACGCCAGAAGACGAGAATAAGTACAATGAACGTTTGGAAGCGGTGAAGCCAACGGCTGTGCGACACTTGATACTCATTCGCCATGGACAATACAACTTGGACGGTGTAACCGATGCGGATCGTTTCCTAACCGAAATTGGTCGCAAGCAAGCGGCCTATACCGGTGACCGTTTGAAATTGTTGCAAATTCCCTTCGATAAAATGGTTCGATCGACAATGACGCGTGCCCAAGAGACGGGAAAAATCATATCAACGCAGGTTGCCAACATACCGATCGAAAACTGTTCACTGATCGAAGAAGGTGCTCCGATTGCACCGCAACCACCGATTGGCCACTGGCATCCAGAACCACATGTGAGTTTCTAACATTTCACTCCCATTTTCGTGTCTATCGCACTATGGTGCGACTATGGTAGTATATCATAGAGAGACTTTATTTTAAGACAAGAATAACCGGGTGCAAGATACCATTTCTATGTGAAACCAGTACCAATTGCTTCTTTTTCATTCCACTGCAGCAGTTTTTCCAAGATGGAGCTCGCATTGAAGCCGGCTTTCGCAAATACTTTCATCGGGCTAGTGCAAAACAACAGAATGACTCATACACATTGATCGTTTGTCATGCCAATGTCATTCGGTACTTTGTTTGTCGGTAAGAAATCGAAAATGATGCAAAAATATTCTTTGCTTCTGTCGAAATGACACATATTCAATTGACTCAATCGAAAGAATATCCATTCGATTGAGAACTGAACAAAGATTATGTCCATTTTCATTCATTTTCTTTTCTTTTGTCCCATTAGCGCACTTCAAATCCCCGCCGAAGCTTGGTTGCGAATTTCCCTGAATCATGCATCAATTACATGGATTTCAATCCAACCATCGGGCCGTGTCACACTCCGTTTGCTTGGCGACTCCGGTCACATCCCACCAGAACATGTTACATCGAGATGAATTTGCATTTTTTTAATCGAAAATTTATATATAATTTGAACAAAAAAATACAGAATTGACTGCCGACACCCGAACAGAAAAATAAGTATTGATCACAAATTGTATTTAACGTATGGATTAGTCATTTGTCGTGGTTTCCGTCAAAATAATTATGTAATAAAGTGACCAATCCATTTTGTTGATGGTAAAATTTGCATTTGAATTTGTCCAAACTATGAAATTAGTGACGTTTTTTCATGCAGGTTGTTACAATGTGTCACTGTCAATTGACTATTTGCGTCTTCTACTTATTATACAGTACAGACAAATTGGAATTTTTCAAAATTCACATCCATTGTGTGTATAATTTTTTTGTCGAACGCATCAATTATTTCTTTTCCATGCAATTTGGTTTTTTTTTCTGCAACGACGTACAACTTTAAATCGCTTGCATAATACGTTGTTCCGCAAAATGTCATCAAAAAGATACATTGTGATGAGGTAGTCGTAAATTTGGTTGATTACCTCATTCTAATATTTGGTTCCATTACACAATGAATGGTTTTTAAGCGATTTGTATGCAAATTTTCACGCTTCAAATGCGAAAAATTGGTTGAATATTCACATCTTGAATTGCACATAACAAGCCGTCAGGTGCATATAATGCAATTTACGCGGCGGAATAAATTACAATTAGTTTATGCAATATTAGTTTCTGGAAATTCAATTTTTCAATGCATTTCTTCATTTTCACTTTTATGCTTCAACATTTTGTTTTACAAGAATACGAAACCGATGAACTGAAACCGGTAAACTTGAAATAATTCCATTAACAAAACGGTATTTCCATTTTAGTTCAGTTCTTAAGCGAAAGTATACATCAAAACAGAGTACAGAAAACATCTTTTGAAAAATGATGGGCCAAAACAATGGTGTGTGTTCAGTTTAATAGCCGTAATTTATGCGAGATAAGACGAATGAGAGAAAGAAAAGAAACGGTGAAAAAATGATTTTGTTTTCTTCTCAAACCGTTGCGTTGAGAGTGTGTCATTTGGCGTGAGTAATGAAAGTAAAAGCACGACCTCGACATCTTCCAAATTCATAGTCTAAAATTTTGGAATTTAATTGAAATACGCATGAGAAATTTCTTTTCGGTACAAATGAGCTGAATTCGTCATAGCACATTGGCATTTTTGATTCAAATGCCAACACATAAAACTTTTATTGTGACCAATTTATCCCAATTACAAGCATCAATGAGATGCCTTGGTCCAATATTCATTTATCATCATTAGCGAGAACGAAGCAATGGCACCGCATATTTTCTTTTTCAACAATAAATGGCCCAATTGCAACCGCGTTGTATTTGTTTCCGAAAATGTGGAGAAAAAAACCAAAGAAGAAGTGGAAAAAAAGACAGAAAATTGAAGTGATTAACCGAAATTGTGTGGCTGGTCCGCATATAACTAAAAGTACATTTACTTTCAACTGATGACTCGTTTCGTTGTGTGTTTTTTTCCTCACTTTTCGAATTGTATTTCTGAAAAATCTCCACGAATCACAAAAAATGTGTAACAAAAGTGAGAAATGTTGACAAAACCTTGGTCGGTGGCTTTTACAGCAGCCAAAATGAACGCACCATAATGAACGAAATCTGTGTAAACAAAAGGTCATGCTAAACAACTTTCTCAATCGGTTTTTATCATGCTTTGATTGGCCCATGCAGTTGGTCATTTCGATCGGCACCTCTCATTCGATGATTGGACTTTTTTTATGCCGTTGGTTTTTTTTCTTCTTTTGTGTGTCGATTTTATCTTTGGAAAAACTCGTTTTACTTTCGAGCGGCGGATTTTTGGAGTGTGGTTTCGCATTGACGTAAATTTCATCGGTAATAACACCTAATTACGGAAGTACTTTTTGTTTTATTTTCGTACAGCCCAACAATGTCTGGTTTCCTTGGCCTCTGATCTTTTCCGTCGAAATAAAGAGACTGAAAAAAAATTCAAGCGCATGATCGTTAGCCCAAGCAATGTTCAATCTCATCGTTGATTTGAAATAAGTTCGAAAGGTGAAGGAAATATAAAAAGCCACAATGTCATACAGCATAATGATCTGTAGTAATCATAATTGGTCTGGTGAAGCAAGTAAAACAAAGCACCAAAGAAACACCTATCATTCACTCATACTACGGCCACTCGATCGATGAATTATGAATGCAATAATTGAGTGTCATTTGAGCTTGTTACAGGAAAACGATGGATTTGTTTTCCACTTGATTGAATCGTGTTTTGGTCAAATGAATCTTCGTCTTGTTAACTTTTCTGCCAACTTTCTTCAAACGGTAAACTATAGACGCCTGTCAGCTAGCTAAACGATTTGACTGTGATTGATTGCTATAAAATTGCAAATACACTGAAAATGCGGATAATTCTCTGGACAACTTTGTAAGAAATGAGCATGAAAAATGACATGTGGCGCAAATAAATAAACGTTTCTAACGGCATCATCCGCTCTCATCACATCTTTTGCATAAATGAGTAAAAAAATAAACATAATCCAACACTAGACGGTCATAAACTCAAAATTTTTGCTTCACTTGCAACACGACTAACGTTCTCACTTCACACATCTGACTTCAATTTCACTAATACGTCCACCCATTGACTATGGCATATGTTATTGACCCGAACCGGACTTTACCGCCGTTTTTCTCGTTATGCGTTGCATTTCAAAAACTCACGCATGTTTACAGTTTTGAATGCATGCCGATTTTCCATCATTGAGAAACTTGTTGCTGACTTGGATTGAAGTTCAACGCAATAATCATTCTTTACGCCTCTTTGGCGTCGTGTTGGAGGTTCAACAACGGCCCGAAGACCGGAGAGCAAGAGAGAGAGAAAGAAGTGTTGAATTAAAATCGGAGGTAGATCGACTTGACATGAAAATTCAAAATTGCATTGACCCAAAAAAAAATTGACCACTTCTCTTGCAGTAAAACATGAAAACGAGTTTTTCTTTGGTTTCACTCAGAAACTAAATGAAAAAAAAACCATCTGAAAGATAATTAAACGGCAAAGATTTTTTTGTTATGGTCTATAAAACTACGATACATCGCTTCAATTCAGGCATTTTAATGCTAATTTTAGTATTTATCGTCGGTTTTTTTTACCTTCAATTCGGTTTGCTCCCCAGTTGATTTGTTGATTTTTGGATCGAAACAACACAAAATCAAAATAGGTTATCGAATCGATTAACAGCAACTGTTGAATTTTGTTTGTTTTCAGCTATTCGTCTATGTAAACAGCAGTTCACACCTGTCACACACACGCATATGAATTACACTTAATGAATGTGACTTTTTCTTCAGTCCATCAGACCGTTTGGTCCAATGTAAATACACACAATTTCTCTCTTTCGGTGGCTCACTGACGGGTTGTGGTTTCTTAATTTGGATAAAATTGATCACAGCATGAATGTGAAATTTCGTTTATTTTTTTCTTTCTCTTCCAGAAATCAGTCGAAGTGACTCAGTTTCTCACTAAAAAAAAATCAAACTCACACACGCACTTGTACGTACACTCACATAAATCGGCTGGCAATTCAAGCGAAAATACAGAATTTAAAATCAAGGTAAAGTTTATTTTCTGTTGGTCATTGAGGTCTTGAGATGTATGCAGTTTGTTTTCTATTGTCAATATGTACTAAAACGCAATCGGTCGAGTCAGTGCAGTCAATTTTCCAATGAATACGTGACAAAAATCGACAAATAAACACGGGCACACGCATTCACAAAAAGCCACGATAAATCAATGATCTGTGGTATACGATATGAGTATTGGCTCGGAACTTTCTCTGCAAAAATCGCACGCTCAACTCGATGACGTATTTTTTTTCGATGAGTTGACTTCAATTTTGTGTACGAAGAGAAAAAAAAGAAGAGAAATGATAATGCTTTGCATACATGGATATCACACACAAAAATAGCACTGAAGACGTTTAAAACGAATCAAGTGGAACATGAACACACAATATTCATTCAACAGATATTTTTCTCTCTTAATGGCGAGACGGTGATCGTTTCATAAATCACAGTTTTATGCTAGTTAAATGCAATATTTCAACAAAAAAAAAATGTTGTAAATTCAACGGAAACTTTTTAAACAATAGACTCTGCGCTACACACCGTTCACTTGCTTGTTTACCAATCAACTGTTGGGCTTCAACTGAGGCTGATAGTTGAGCTAGCACAAACAACGGCTAAAACGTAGGGAAAAAACGTAAGCCGGTGAATGTGGTGATCGTTGCGATATGCTCTGCTGTTGAGCATACTCGGTAGATATGCATATGAATCACGCTGGTTACCACAATGAAATCGACCCTTTCATTGTGTATATGTTACACGATCGAACATGTTGCAAATATGTGGCGCGTGGCAAACAGCACAGGTGATTGCCAATCGCATAGAGAACAAAATAAACAATATTGACATTTTTGCTTCTATTTTGTACAAAGATAAGATGACTTGCATAACATCATCCCTCCCCATTTGGCATACAAAGAAAAGTTTTTTTCATTAGATTTTTCTATCGCCATCAAATGTTATCTTCAAAAATTTAGAAAAATTTATCAAATCCATCATTTGAAAGAAATTGAAATACCGACATTTCCATTTGTTTTATTGAACGATTTGTTTGTGCGAAGATTCTATTTAAGTTTTTTGTTGATGAGTAAACTATTGAAGGATAGATATTTCTTTGTGTAAAAACCGAGAATAAAGTTGAAAAGTGTGGAAAAATTTAAGGGTCATATTCACTCATTTGCGCTGTTTTTAGAAAAGTAATAATAATATTTTTTTTTAAATCCTCTTGAGGCAACGGTTTTGCAATGCAGTTATTTGTATGGAACATTTGTATGTGACACCTATATGTGTGTGTCGGTTTATATGCGCATTGAGCATGCCTATGAATGTATTGTCAACAGAGCTGACAAAGGCACCTACGAGGTGCCGGCACTTACTTGAGTGCGCACCTAATACTATTAAAAAACACTTTTTTCTCAATAGTTTTGGAATTTCATTATTTTCATCATCTAAATATCATAGATTTATTTTGAAAAAAATTACATCAAACTCAAAAATACTCAATTTTTTTTCGAATAGTACTAGGTGCGCACCCAAGGTAGTAGGTGCCGGCACCCCGTAGGTGCCTATGTCAGCTCTGATTGTCAATATCTCTTTTGGAGTTGGTGTTTTTATGACAAATACCTGAATTGTGTTTGCATTCTATTTCAAAGTCTTTTTTTTTACTTTTTTTCAAAATATTGAAACGATAGAAATGGAAAAGTTTAAGCTGAAAAGTTCTTTCAAAATGTCGTGAAGAAAGAGTTCACCAGGGAAAACTTGGAAAATTACTTCGAAAATGTGTATCTTCCTAAATCCATGAAACGCATGAAACACTGCCTGGTTATCATTGCATTCGGAGGTCATTTCATCTACTTCCTAACTGGATTGATTTTATTTGATTGGGTAAAGTATAGTGAATTCAATTTCAAAAAAGGAAATGTTTCAATTTTCATATGTTTTAGCCATCAAAATGGGAAAGCATCTGCTCCTTTCCAATCTACTCAACTCCAACCCAACTCATTTGGTTTTCAATCGTACCCACAACAGGTAATACGTACGATACAAAGTAGATTATATCAATATTAACACGAATAAACACTTTACAGCATTTATTCTGGTATTCGCCCGTATGGAGGAAAACTCAAAACCTACAAATATTATTATTGTGCAACTTTGTTCGCCTATGAATTCGTCTGGATCTGTTCGATTTTCACCTATGTTTATTTGTGGATACACATATATATCGATTATGCTGAAAAGAGTGTAGAACCATGGTTGAACATACAATTTTTGTTCCTTTTATATGTTGTGGCGGCTGGATACACGATTTGTTCTCATTGGGCTAAGAATACATCTGTCCATGTCTTTCTGTGTCGACATGAGATTCTTGGAGTAAGCGAATTTGAAGAAAATTTACTGTAAATATTCATTGAGTATTGTTTCATTTCACTTCCACAGATAGAACCAAAAATAACAAAATATTATGTCGGAAGTCATGGCATATCTCGTGAATAGCTTAAACTTTTGTTTTTATTTTTCACGTTATCGTGTATATTGTCAATTATTACAAGTGGATTCGATTATGGATTAATAGCATTGCTCCCCACAATGATTTACATAGAGACAATTGGTTTGTCATTTAGACATGTTCTTTTTTTAAATTCTGTAACAAATCAGTATGAAAGTCTTTTTCATTACAGCATCCATGGTATTCAGTATGGATCATTGTTCCGGAAGAGGTGGATTTTGTTTGGCTATATGGTACTTCTTCATGGGAATATTTTTTGTGCTTAAACTATTGTCATGGAGGGAAAACTTTTATGATTTAATTCATATAGCAGACATTATCTTGTTTTGGATCTGCAGCCTATCATTAGGTGACGACTGACATTTCCACCATTAATGGTTTAATTAAAACTGAATCGATTAATTCTTGTGTTCCATAGGTCGCCAATGGTTTTTGGATATGGAAATCAATCCACAAAAGTATACAGATCACTTCGAATTTCAATTCAACGTACTTGTATTTTTTGGTACACAAAAAGAATATGAGATATGGTCCCCAAAATTGTCGATCACAGAAACCGTTTAGTTCATCCGAATAAGTCATGAGTCAGAAGAATTGAGATTTATTTGTACAAGTCAGAACTTTTTGAATATCCCGACAAAGTTGTTGTACGATTTGATCAAAAAATAAAGACGTAGACGAGAATGATGATTGTAGCTTAGTAATACAATTTAAGGATTTACTATCAGCATGCGAGATTTCTGTTTATTTTTTAAATTTGTTATCCATTCTTCGAATTTTATGGAAAATACAACTTTTTCCTTCGCTTTGAAAGGAAAACATGGAATGATTTAAATTTCGTGTAGACTTTAGAAAGCAGAAAAACAGTGTGAATAGTTCTTTTAGAAAAATTGGACGAAATACCAAGAATAAAGTAGATCTTACCTTGGAACAACTTTAATGGGCTTTTTCATTTTTACCTTATCACAGAGTATTTGGTTTGTTATATTCCGCTTTATTCAAAGAAGAAAAAACCTTTTTTTTTTCAATTGTTTTGATTTGTATTTTATAAAATTGTCTCTTCATTAATAAATTACTCGTTTGTAAAATGTGTGGCATACGCACAAAATGTGTGGTTTTTGAGCGATGACTGGCATAATTGTTTCAATGGAATTCTACTCCATGTGTATCAATTTCTAAAAATCATTTTTTTTGTTGCTAAAATTGGGGAATTTTTTGCACTCAGTTCGATAGATTTTAATAGATATTAATTACTTAAATAAATTCGAATCAAATCAAATCAATTTTCTTGTATTATTGCCTATAAAATCTAAATGTGTTTTTCGGGTAAATCTAATGCAAAGCACAAGTAGATATTATATGTGTTTTTTTGACAAAAAAAAATTGTTTCCATATGGACTGGCCTCAATGTGAAGCATAGAATGAAAATTTATTTACAATATTTTAAAAAATCTAATTCAATAATTTTAATTCCTAAAAGCGAATTGTCTGTGTATCTAAGAGAATAGAAAACTGTTCGATTTATTTGTTTCTGCCCTTAATGGTCATCAAGGTTATACAAATAAAATAACAGCTTGAATGAATGAACTTCCTGTATTCAATTCGTGTCGAAAAATTATCCTCATTTCATTAGGAATAGCTGTATTGTAAAGTCAAATTTAGCTTATTTTTCTTCTATTCAATCTTAAATTCTATGCTGGATGTCTTAATTCACAAACAATTTGCGCATTTGTTTTAAGTGGTTTATTTCACCCACCGAATTGATATCACAAAGATTTTATAAATAATTGTGTATTGTAATGTCTTATTGGTTTAATCATAAATGAATTTTGATTTTCATGGTGCCATTTGTTTTCTCCTTAAATAAGAAATTCTACAAATAAATTACGTTGTGCATGTGTGTGTGTGTAATTGACAGTCGTTAAATTCTCTCATGTGTTTTTTCCTCTATGAATTCAGTGTTAAAAACAATGTAGACGTTGACTGTTGAGCTACACCTCAATACTGTTTAGGCTGCCACATGAAATGTTTTCATTGTTACGGCCGCCGAGACGGTGCCGTTTGCTGGATGCAACGGCCGCCGCAACGCGGCTTGGAATCGGTGAACGATTGTGATGTAAAATGTCATTGCTGATGCCACTGCGCATGAATCGAGGGCTTTGTGGCACGGGAGGACCGTTTGGTACGCCATTGGTTCGGCGCGGTGTGCGACGCAACGAAGTTGGAATGCGATTATTTAAATCGGTCACTTGTGGTATGCCGATTTCAGTGGTCGAACCAATGTTCTGAATGGTTGGCAGGCCATTGATCAGCGTACCGTTGAATGGTTGCGGTTGTGACGATGGTGGCGGTGGCAGTCGATTTGCTTGATTACGGCGATTGTATTGCTCGGTACCGGGCGATGGTTCACAGTTGTTGTTCTGGATGTGCGTGTGCTGATGGTGGTTGTCCGTAATGGTTGGTGCTCCGGGCGTCAGCGAGGTCGGCAGAAAGCGCAGCTCCATCACGGTGCGATTATTCTAGAAGAGTCACGCTAGAAGAAATTCTTCAAAGTCGTACAACGAAGTCTACTTATAGCCACAAAGACAAGGATCGATTTCGTTTTTGGATGGGATTTTTTGTGTGTGGGTGGGATAGGATTGGATAGGAGTTCGTTGTTTGATTTCATGCACTACTTATTGTCATATGTATTAATCGACTGAGTACAAATTAGTTTTTTTTTGTTATGCGTTTTAATTTTTCTTGGTCGTTTTTTAGTGGGATTTTTGAGGTATTTTTTGTTGTTGTTGGGACGGAAGTGACATTTAGATTTGTAATTATTGTGCGGCACCTACACTACATCTACACTTGAGCAAAATATCGGTTTTGAATCAATGGTATACTTAAATTTCGATGCTAGAATAACACCTGCGCTTAACAGCATTTAAGCACAAGAGCTCAATAGCGATCGTTCAAACACATTTTACCACGTAAATAAAAATGACAGCGCTTAACACTTCTGTACTTCTGTTGTATCATCGGTTCGAGTAAACTTATTTAAACCATTGCTTCGATTGAGTTGATTGAGCATAAATAATTCATGAATCGTTCATTCCGAAATTAGTTTGATTAATAATTGCTAGTTCGGTTAAAATAGTACGATCTGGCTACAGGTATGTTTTCATATGGTCTAAATACCTTATCGCCATCGGCTAAAGGATTCGGCGTGATATTCATATTCATACGCGGCACAACGCCATTCAATCGATTTTTATGCACCGGCGAATTGATGCGTCCATTGCTTCCGACATTTCCAACGGGGAATCCATTTGCTTCGGCTTGTATGTGGTCCGGATGTGATTTATTTTCATTTGCATCTGTTCCAAAGAGTGATGAAAAGTTAGTGAAAATAATCTGGATGAATCGAACAAAGTGTATACGAACCATGCAAACCAGATTTCTTTCGTCGTTTCATGAAGAAGCACAGGAAAATGAATGTGATAAGCAAAATGAATCCGGCTCCTACCAAACCAGCCACCAGTAAAACGTATGGTTTTGGTGGTTTGGTCGTACTCTTGCTGGTAGTTATGACACTCGGATCGATCGGTGATGGAGTTGACGGTTCTATGAGGAAAACAATTAATATAATTAATCAAATCGTTATGTTGGTCGACGAAAAAAAATAAAATCCCACTTACTCAGTGTTTTTCCAGTGATGATTGCCATAAAATCGGATGCAGCTGACGAAGTAAAGCTTTGCAATTTAAATTCATATGCGGTTCCTGATTCCAAGTCATCAATTTGGAAGCTACGCTTTTCCATGCCATCAATCGTTGCCTTCATATATTCGCCAGCAGTCGAAGCCGGTCGGAAGTAAGCGTAGAAACCATCAAAATCGATCTGATTGTGTTCGGCCAGTGTCCAGTGCAGCACGACTGACGTTTCAGAGATCGGTTCGACTCGTGTAAGATTCGGTGCTGGCAACTGTCTGTTCCTCTCATCAATTTGCTCTATGCTTCTCAGCAGGAAGTTTCGCGATGCATTGCTCAGTTGATTGTCATTGTTTGAGTACACCGCTGCAATGCGGAATCGATACCAATTCGAGGCTTTCAGTCCATCGACTTCGTACATAAATGTATTTGGTGCGATATCAACATCGGCCGTCATCCATTGTGAACGTTTAGTAGGCTTTGTTGTGCTGCCAAGCAAACGATACTGCACTTTGAAGAAAAGAATGGGTAAACCTTCGTCATGTGGTGGCACCGACCAACGCACCATCACCTTATCATCAGCCAAACGAGTCACATTCGGTCGTGTTGGTGGCACCATAATCGCTGTAGAAAAAAACGAGAAAAAAAACCAAATTGATATTATAAATAAATAGATTTACGTAAATCGCGAACGCTTAGCGTTTGTTTCTTGTTGCTAATATGATTTACTAGTCTACAAATGAAAATGAATGATTAATGTAATGATTGATTCATTTATGGAAATAGATTACACATTAATTTAAAATTGTTTGAGTCAACAACGACGACGAAGACAACGATGGAAAAAAATCCAGTCAAACATGAACGTGCCATAAATATGTCGGTCGTACATTTGCGGGGAATTAGATAACTAACAGCCGCTCTGTGCCGATTGAGAATATTGAATTAAATAACGAAAAACCTTTCATTTTCCTACAAAGATTTTGGAATCCAACATTAACACTTTATGAAATGTAATTTGATTGATAAAATAATGCGGTGTCAGTTTGAAGAAAGTGAATTTTCAGTCTTTTTCTCTTGATTTCATCTCCGTGTGTCGCATTGCAAGTGCAAAGAAATTATGTATGCCATTGCAATGATGCACACGACTCTGTTATTAAGTGTGCTCCAGAATTCAGTGTCTTGTGGGCTTAAAACAGCATGCAGACAGCAAAAAGAAATCCATCTCCTTGCTGCGATGCTGCCCAATAATTGCAAATCAATTAAGTGATTATGCAGATTAGTACAGTTTATGCTATGCTGTGCATGGTGAAGTGAGAGACTCGGTAATCGCTCTCTGCTGCGAGGCATTTTTTAAATTGACTACGCGTTGTTATTGCTATTTTTTTCTGCTCCCTTTTCGACAAGCTTTCATTTTATCGATCATCTTTATCAAATTCAAATCAGCCTTGTATATGTCACTTAAACTAATTTCCCATCTGATGAACGATTATGAAATAAGCAAGTATAATTTGTGGACACCGTTAAAAGATCCAACAACAAAACACTTCTTTTTTTTCGCTCCGTTATTTTCAATTTACTTCCGCAAAAATTATCATCGCATGAAAGAGAAGTTCATTTCATTGTACTTTTTACTCTAATCGAGTGAAGAGGACAAGAAAACATTGAATGGGAAAAGAAAAACCTACAAAATGATTCAAGAAATGAAGTGAATATGAAAATGTCTGTCTGGTTGTGTTTTTTTTTTCCTCTGCAGAAAACATGTTTCATTATGTCATCAACAGGAACTAGATGACAAAGAAAAATTAGTTCAATAGGAAATTTCATTCGTTTTCATTGCAAGACTGCGCATTATTTGAATGAAACGGTAATTTCATCGCGTCAACGTGATGGAGATGGGGAAAATAGTAGAGACACTGTCCTTTGAACAACCGAAAATGTAATGAATCGTTTCCGTTGATAACGACCAACACGTTGTTAGTTGTTAAAATATTCCGTGCGCAGCTGTGCTGCTATTAAAATTGAACAAATTTCTTAAATTAATTTATAATTTGCTATGGCATATCTTTTTTCGTGTGTTTATATTATTTATTTTCACATTCTTGTCATTTTTCGTGTTGAGCGGCGTACGTCGTTTGACTGCCAATTATTTTAATCAGTTTTTGTATTTTGTAATTTGACGAGCTAAATTTCAATGGAAAATAAATGTGTTTATCAAAGGTAAAATCAAATGTAAAATTTTGGATTGGATGCAAAACCAAATCTATTTTTGATTCTCTTCGATACAGATGACGAGTGAATATGGTTCGTTGTCATAGAAAAAAAAAACTAATCAAGACCGATTCGTGGAAAAATTCCAAGTGTATGCATGCATAATGGAGAGAAAAAAAAAACTGCTTAAGATACGTGCTGTGCGGTATACGCACGTAATAATAAATATTATTAACGAAGAGCGAGGGAAAATAGCAACGACCCAAGTCGATGGCGAATTATCGAAAATGATAAAATGTAATGCACACATCAAGAAAGTTTGAATGGCTCTACGAATTACGCAATTTGCCTGCACTGAATACATCATTTGCGCCGTTTGGATTTATGGATCGATCTGCGTTGCAAATGATTTTGTTGACTTTTCGAGCTGGTACTCGCTGGCCGCCGAGTCTCGCGGAATAATAACGATTTTCGATTGATTGAAAGTGCGACTCCGCGCGCTCGCACAAGTGTCACCATCGTCGCGATGTGTGACGAATATGAGTGCAAAGCAAAATAGCACCACGCCGTGTGTATGTGTCTCTCTCCCATCGAACCATCATCATAGATGCATTGCTAGCACACATTTTTATGACGCGTACTTCAGCCGTCGATGTTTTTTTTTCGTCTTCCATTTCAATTCGTGACATTAACCATTTCCCTAGTTGTTGTTTTGCGAATTTAACCGACTTTTGAATATGTTATATGTCCATCGTGTGCGAGCACACCGAGCGCTATTATGCGATTAAATTTTTTTCCCAACGCAATAGAAAAACAAAAGTGAGAGAGTGAAATTGCAACGATGACCACAATTTTTTAAAAGCAACTTAATCGCGCGCGCTCACACTCGACCTGATATATAAAAGCCCAATGCACAAATCAACGCGCAGTCATTAGTTGGTAAGCTTCTTGATCGAATTAAATTGGAGCAGAAAATTAGAGTGCGTGCATCATTTCAATCATCCGCGATGGATACATATTTTGTGAGTTTTGGTGTAATTTTAGTGAAATAAAATTGAATTTTTTTTTACACACACTTGTGAATAAAATAAATGGTTTTCAATTTCGTTTGTTTGTTTTCGTTCTCAAAGGCATTTTTCATTTTGTTCGCCACAATTGCTGGTTTCTTTTGTGCTGAGCCGATTAGTGTGGAAGCGAACACTCAGCAAACGATCAAAGAAGCTCAACCGCAGAAACGTCACATTGGTTTAAGCGCATTGAGTGATTGCGATGGGCCGACTGGCGTTGTTGGTTTACACGGTGGATTGCACAGTGATGTGGCCGTTCATGGTGATTTAGCGTTGGGATTAGGACATGGACATGGTTATGCACCAAGTTATGGAAGCGGTTATGCATCAGGTTATGGAAGTGGCTATGGAAGCGGTTATGGAAGCGGTTACTTGGGTTCAGGTGCACTTTTATCGTCCGTTGGCCACGTCGGAGCTATTGGTCATATCGGAAGTGTTGGTCACATTGAAGCTGTTGGTGGTCCTATTGGTCATATTGGAGGCTTGGGAGCGATTGTTGCAGCACCGCATGTACTTTCTGGTGGTTATGCTCCAAACGCACCTGTTTTGTCATCTTCAATTATTTCGCATGCACCAGTCGTTGCACCGACCGTAAGATACTTTATTTTAATACAGTAAAATCGTATCGTAAAAACATCTTTCAAATTCAACGGCTTTCGAAACGAAATTCTAATCAAATCAAATTATTTTCGACAACAGATAGCCATTGCTGCACCGTCAGTAACAAAAGTCGTAAGTCATCCGGTGCCTGTGCCCTTTCCCGTTGACCGACCTGTTCCTGTGCCATATCCAGTGCCAAAGTGAGTGGTTCTTTTTTTTGAAAATGGTTCCATTTTTGCAAGACTCCATTCAATTCAGAATTTTCTTTATACTCAAGTAAAAATTATCTAAACGCCGAAATGAATATTTCAGACCAGTGCCCGTTGCAGTGCCGGTCGATCGGCCAGTGATTGTGCCAAAGTAAGTAGACAACGACACCGATATGCGGCTATCGGAATGGCTATTGAAATTGGATGGTTTTCCGCACATCTTTGCACATGTCTCAATTTCAAACTCAAACTTTGACTCACTCATCACAATGCATAAATTATGAGCAATTTTCGTTAGATTAAGAACAGGAGAAGGAGAAAAACACCCTATATATTTGTTTGTATCAATGCAATTGTATTCAATGGATGATTTTTGTTTTGTCCTTAAAGGCCGGTGGCAGTACCTCATCCTTATCCTGTGCACCACGTGATCACAAAGTATACACACGCACATAATTGCACCTCTTGAATTTGTTCGTCACTGAATTTCAATTTGCATTTACAATTTTTTAGAAAGGTTACAGTTCCGTATCCGGTACCAGTGCCATCACCATCCGTTTCGTATTCGGCACCAGTAGTTGTCGGTCATGGTTTGTATGATCATCCGTATGGCCATCGTGTGTATGGTAATGGATTGTATTCATCGTACGGTTCATCGCCTTATTATCATTCGTCTGGCGTAAAAGTGATCTCACCAGCATACAAATCGTACTATGGTGGTCATTATGGTTCAATCGGAGGCTATCACGGTGGCTATAGCAGTGGTTTTCACGGTGGAATCAGCAGTGGTTATCACGGTGGAATCAGTAGTGGTTACCATGGCGGAGTTAGCTTCCACGGAGGCGCCTTAGGAGTAAGCCTAGGTGGTAAATATGGATGGCCTCTTAAATTCGGTGTGAAATACAATCATTGGAAATAAACTGCACACAATTTACTGAATACATTCATTTATTTTGTGCCGCGAACATCGCATTTTGCCATTAATTTGTAATAATTTCATTTCATTTTGATTTTTGACCGTAAAAGTCTAAATAAAAAAAACTTATTTAAAAATATGTGAGTTGAGTAGAGTTGTCGTTTTATTTTGTAGCACGAGTAGCTCGTAAAGAGACATTTGAATGGTTTGAGAGCCATTTATTTGTGAAACACTACTCACAACACAAGCGAAGTGAGTGTTTGTATCGAATGAAACGAACTCACAGCGACGGTCGGTCGACTTGTCAAACTGTTAGTCATTCACTCAAGCATACCTCATACACATACACGCTCACACATGCACACATATCTGTCTCTTCTTTGAGTTCTACTCGAAACGATGCGATGCACACACTAACGACCCGACTGACAACACATCGCCTTCCGAACGTATGCGAGCGAAAGAGACAACTCGCTGTGACTTAGAGCGAAAAACAAGTTTGTGAGCTCAAAATGAACGCACAAATATTTTACAACGACCAATATCCATTTGACAGTCTGTGAGTAAAGAATTTTTCACTTGGTACAAAGCGAGTGATTATTTTTGTGTTTTAGTTAAATTTTCTTTTCAAAAGATCAAACCAACAAACACGGTATAAATTGAGAATTTATTCAATGCTTGAGTGAAATAAATACAAAAATCTAAGGGGAACGTTAAAAATTCCGCAATCCACGTAGATTTTCATTTTTTTACTTAATTGCGGTGCAATTCATAGCAAAGGGTTTCCATTTTCAACGTCGTCCAATGAATAAAAGCCGAGAAGAAGACTCAATGGACGATAAGAAATCGCTTCGTTTCACCGAGGAAGAGAAATTGGTGTTGTTTTCATTGTTTGGCAAATATAAGGATGTGATTGACATTCGACACCGTCGAAATTCACAGTCCCAGCACAAACAAGTGCAACTACGGAAATGCTGGGACACAATACTTGAATCATTTAATGCACATGCCGACACAAGCAAACGAACCATGAAACAAATCCAAAAGTTTTGGCTCAATTCAAAGTAAGTGATTTGCATGTTTTTTTTCGGGTGTTTTTCTTCGATTTACTTGGTCCATTTTACGATTTTAGATTGAGAAAACGGTTGCCGGACGACAAAGATGGTAGTAAATCACCTGAAAAGCGACAAAAATTGATTGAGGTAAAAACATCGCCGTCGAAAAAGTCAAACGATGCAGCATATCAAGCGTTGGTCAAAACGTGCAAAGATTCAGACAATGATGATGACGAGCACTCGGACCGGAAACTATCGCTGCATACAGCCGATGAAATCATAATTCCTGATACAAATGAAGCCAATGACGAGCAATATGAAGAAGAACAATACGATCCATTGACTGATTCGTATTTCCAGAATGACGCCATCACACTGAAAGTGATTAACGATCAGATTGGTATGGGTTCGTAAATGAATTTTACTGAATTGTGTTTTGTTTATTTATCGTGAATGCATTTTACTCAAGTGTGTTTTGTTTATTTTTCTTCTAAACATTTATTATCCATAGATTTGGCCCTTGCAACGCCGGCACCGTCGAGCATAGTCACAATTCCAGCTCAGTCACAGCGTGGAACGACGTTAGTCGCTCTGCCTGGCCAAGGATATGAGCACGTTAAAAAACAAGAGCCATCACCATCATCGTCGTCTGCCGCACCCACCACAGCCTATATCACTTATTCACCTTCATCGACTGCCACCATCGGCAACCAAAACATTCAACTAGTGAAAAGTGCAAATGGAAACTACTTGATAACAACGCCAACTGCTGCAACAACCCAGCAGGTGATTCGAAGTGCACGAATCAATCAGTCGTCACCAATTACGGCAACGACATCGACAAAAGATCTAAACGAAAACGCATCCATTCAGGATTTACAAAAGCAGGAGCATTTGTTGCGCGTTCGTGAGGCAAAATTGCGTTGCGAAGTGCAGGAAATCGAAAAGGAAAAGGGCCGAGAGGAATTGCTACAAATGCGCGAAATTCATCGCATGAAAATTAAAGAGATGGAAATGAGACTACGAAATATGGAACGTTCTTGATATGATAAGCCAAAATTTATCGATTGTACTCAATACATTTAAAAATGGTGCATTCTATTCTACGAGTTATGTTTTTCTCCATGTGCAGTAATGTAACGAAATTTTTTATATTTGTCAACCACTACTTTTCTATTGTAATAATAAATATGACCTATGACGATTAAAAATCGGATAGTAATTTATTTTGTTGCGTAGCATGGCCTAGTAATATAAGCAGATAAGATACAAAACCAGACTTACTATGCTTGTGCTTCTTTTTACCCTTGCCCGGTTTGCTGTTCCGTTCACGATTCGACTTGGAAAAATTTGGAATTGTGCCGAGTGGCTGTGTGCCCATCATATCACCGGAAATGGTTTTTGGCTTCACTTGAAGCAGTTTACTTTCGCAAACTTCACTCTCTTCGTTTCGTGCAAAGCATTGCACAATGCCGGCGTGTTTCTTCTGCAGACCGTCAATGATGAGTCGGCTACCAGTGGCACGAATTGTTGGATCCATGCGCGTATCGACACCGTTGATGAGCCAATAAATCGTTGGGATGGGAAAACCTGTCGCGATACATTCCAATTCAAGTCGTTCACCTTCGTCGGTAAGCGTGTCGATTGGGCCTCGTTCTATTTTTGGCGCTTCCAAAACATCTAATCGAATTTTCAACGTTTTCGCTGGTATGATGCCATTGTCCAATTGGCAAATGTACTCTCCGCGATCTTCGGGCCGTGCGTTTAGGATTTGCAATCCGGTGCCAAACACAGATGTTCGATTATTTGAAATCACCGTTCCTGGTCGCGTCCAACTCGTTTTTGGCACTGGATAACCAATGCCTGGACATTCTAGAATTGCCGTTGCACCAGGCTTAACGATCACATGATCCGATGAGCTGTACAAAAGTGTGGGTGGTCCTCTCGGCGTGTGTTCAACAGTCACACTGGTTTTTTGCAATGATTTCACTTCGACACCGGTTATTGTATTCACAGCTTTGCACCAATACGTGCCCGAATCCAAATGCGTGACCGACTGCAACATAAGAGCTCCCGTTGACAATTGTGGATTAGTGTTTGACAGCGGTTGATCATCTCTGCAAATTGTATATATTCAAAAAAAAGTTAGTCAAATTCCATATTTTTAACGCGTTTTTAATGTAGAAAAGCAGTTATTTTATTGATTCTTTTTTATCGCTGATGCTATTTCAAATCAATAAAAGAAAGAACTGCCGATGAACTCACTTGTAAAAATTCCAAATGGGTTGCGGGTTGGATTTCACTTCTCCACAGTTGATTAGTATGCTATTGCCGGGCGGCACTCTCCAGTGTAGCACGCGTGCATTTACCGATGTGTCAACGCTGATATTTGCCAAAAGTAGTTTGGCTGGAATGGAGGCGAGTGCACTGGCTCCCAACCATGCCAAACACTGATACTCGCCCGCCGAATATTGATTCACATAAATTCGCAATTTTGATATGCTATCTTCGGTCGTTATATTGTATCCATCCTGTTTTAATAAACGCCAGATAACAGAAAACAGAACATAAAAAAATGATCGTTAAATGACACTCGATATGCGTGTGTGTAAGTGTGTGTGTTTGTGGTTTGGTTTGATGATGGAAATTGATTTTTTTATGGCAAAATATACTAACCATTCTATTCAGGTAGATAAATTCGCTGTGATTATTAACACTGTTGAAACGTTGTTTTTGTGGCCGAAACCGCCATTCGATGCGATCCGAATCCAAGTTCAAACCGCATTCAAATAACACTTCGTCATATAGTGGAGCAACTGTACTTTCTGGCTGCCGTTCCATGTAGGCGCCGAATTTTTCCGCTTTCGTCGTCGACGATGAGGATCGATGTGAAATGGCTGTGACACAATATCGCCCATTTTCCAGAAAAAATTGTGACAGAATGAGAATGACGAAGAAACTCGCTCTCACATTTCCGATGAAATGATGTGCGAATATTTTTAAATACAGCGACAAGTGGCGTCGAGCCATCTTTTTCTCCCTTCTTTCTTTTCTTCTGCTTGTTCGTAGTTCTAATTGTTGGTGCTCACAAATGTCTGTGGACGTCTGCTGTATTCTGTAATGAAAAGGAGAAGAAAAAAAATCAATTTTAATTAGATTTTGAGCTTAAATTATGTCGACTTGTCTTTTATGGAGCCTGTTTAATGTACAGCGGTTTTGTGGAATTTCATAGATATTGTGGCGAGGATTGAATACAAACTATGCACAAATCGAATGGTGCAAGTGTTGTGTCGTGCGCAGCGTGAGTTTTAAATTTAGTAAGTGCTAAGCATATTTGCACATCGCGTCTAACATGTAGCAAATACTGGAAATAGCCAAACACTTGCGACGAAGTTGGCAGCTCATGCTTTTATCTGGCGTTCATAGAAATGCCTACGATTTGTTTTTCTCTTCTAAAATGGGTTTTAGAGCTAATGATAGTTGGAAATTAATACCAATCAAACATTAATCTTTCGCCCACATTCAATTGACAAACAGCGTCCGTTTTTCGTTTGCTCATAATTTCGTACGCTTTTTTTTTTAACTTTTAATCGACACGCACATTTATCAATACATTGAAACGACGAGAAAAGTTGATGTTTTTTTCTTGCATGCGCTGTGCTGCCCGCAGAGCGATTCGGAATCAGTGCTTTGGATTCCAGGGGATTCAGTGAATACAAGCGCGATTAAAATCTCTTTAAGAAAATGTTACTCTTATTAATCCAATCAAAGTGAGATTTATCGGTATTGGGTGTGCTTTTTCTTTCGGGTACTTGTTTTAATGACGCACCAGCTTTCGAACACACATGCGCGGGCTCATATGGAATTCCATTCGGTCACTTGTTGTCCGAACGTGTATATATCCTGAATTATGCAAATGAGGCGCGAGCGCGCACTCGCACAAAGCAGAACTCTTTCGCTTTGTTACGGTGACATTCTTGTCGTAAACAAACACTTAATATTTTCGGTTTAATCAATAAATTCTATTCATTTTGATCCATTGACGACACACAGAAAACTCCCCACTCTTTCACTCTCTCTCTCTCTCTCTTGTTGCTCTTATCGCATTTTATCCGCGTTGAACAAGGGGCGTTGAGGAAGCAAATAAGAAAAGGAGAAGGAATTTCAAAACGATCGCTCATTAGCCATAAATAAATGTCACACGAAAGAATTTTCACACGTTATCTTGTTGTGGCCGTTCGTTTTGCCATATTCCACGACATGCAAATTTCCCATGTTTTCTCTTCGCTTCTTTGTCATTCATTTGTGCGCGCAGATTCAAAAGAGATTTGCAGCTTGTGGTTTTTCCCAATGTGAACACAATGAGCAAGAGTCGATGCCTTCTTGTTTTTTAAACACTTGGTCAGATTCGAAAGACATTAATTCAATTATGAAATATTGTGAATATTTTGTTTACATATTCTAAAAATGATTGGATAAAGTGGCCACAGAAAAATTATGTTTCTGCATTGACGAAAAACAAGCCAATAATCATTTATAAAGATTACCAAAAAAATATCCAAGATTTAAAAAAAAGAGTTGAGCATATAAATTGGAAATTATACCGTATTGTTTTCAACTTTTCGTCAAAGAAATTATGCAAATTTTTGTTTAGCATTAAAATCGCAATATTCGGCACAAAAAAATAGCGTTTGCCGTATTGGAGGCTGCTGTATTCGAAAATCTGACATTCTTTTCTCACTCTCAATCGTTTTGGAATCGATCAATTTTAATGGTTTGTCCATAAATTGAAAAAAAATATTCGCGCAGCAGGAGAATGTCTTTTTATACCGTGTTGTCACATAAAACAGACATGGTTTTCTCGTATTTGACGTTGCTTTAAAAAGAGAGGGAGAGGAACAAAATGGAATTGATCTGAATTTTCAAATAATCAATTTTGAAATGATCATTAAAAATATCCGCATCCACTGGCTTCTGACTAATAATTCAGTCGACGATTTGCTCTGTGTTTAACGCAAATTGAAAATTAATGACTAACTGATGTGGCTGTAGCGCAAACTCTAAGCCGAAAAATCGATTTAATCAAAAGGTGATGCTTCTTAGATCATCGCTAATTAATTTAACATCCAAGCTATTAGAACGTGCTTTCATACACGAAATTCGTACATAATGATCTCACCTTTTAAGGTGACAAACATTTTTCTTAGACTGGATAAAAAAATGAACTACAAAAAACACGAATGAATATCGTGCAGCCGGAATTTTTGTGAGAAAAAAATCACAGTTTGGCGTTTTAATTCCTTCTTCATTAGTGTTGATTAGTTTTTGTAGATGCATTTTTGCTTCATGTTTTTAGGTTTTTTCTTCAAAATTTTGCGCTTCTTTATTAAAGCAATATTAGCCCCAACAGCAGCAGCAACAAAGTTTCTTTTTGTCAAAATAAGAGTTCATTAAAACTGTATTTGACCTTCGGCAGGAACAAATTGCATGTGTTTTTATTGAACGGAAAAAAATGAGTCAGTTGTTCCATCGAAATGAGCAAATATTATATTTAATGATATTAATAATATGTTTCGTTTTTTGGTAACGGCCGAAGTTTGAATAGTATATACAATGTATGCTGTACTTTCAACACAAAGAGGATGTGTGAGAGAGAAAGAGCGAAAAAAGGATGAAAGTGTTTGCACACAAAATTGTTTTCTTCCCATTAAATTCCTAAACGTGTTGCTTAAATATTGATAAAAACTACGTAATAAAGTACATAATAGTATTTATTATGGTGAAACGTATCGTTTGTTTAACGAAAAAAAAAATCAATAACAATAAACGTTTTTACAAAGTATTTAAAACGAACCCGGCCATTTTGGCTTGCTACAGCGTTCGTTTGTTTGGTTCCCACATTCCAATTACTGAAAATTATGAGTGTATGTGTGGATTCAAAAATCGACTCATGTTTTGGTGTCGACAAGCGAAAAAAAACCGCCGTCGCCTTATTCTGTTCTGTTTTTTTTCTGTGACCGAAAAAGAAATGAGTCAAAATAAGCGCGAGACCGTTGAATCCAATCAAAAAGCGATTATCGAACAATTCTATTCGGTCCATACTCGTTCACATTCCCATAGATCACTTTCAATCCAGACTTCCGAAATAGTTCGCCGACCAAAAATGAAGTGCGTGCACACACGAAGCGCATCTATGTTTGAGCATGCATGTTTGTGGTTACGAACGTAAGCTGAATGGGATGAGTCTGTTTTCCAGCATGAATATGTGTTTAGTACGGGAACAGCGCATCAATTAACGGTTTAATTGTGGTTACAGTATACAGAGAAGAGAAAAAACACAAGGCCTTCAGTTGCGTTCTAAGTAAATGGTAATTTAGTCTAGCAGAATGAATAGCACAGAGAGATGAGTTGTTTCGAATCTATATGGAGAAAAAGGCTTGTCCGTGAAATTGATGATCATCTTTCGTCACCCATCTCTCTCGTCTCAAAGACTCCAGAAAATCATTGTTCCGGAAAGAATGAGCTTCCATTTTTGTTTGCTATTCGATTCGTGGCTATTGTTCGGTTTGTTTGCCAAACACGCGCGCGCACGTTCATTCACAAACGCATTAGCATTCCGTTTGTATTCCATGTGTGACACGCATTCGAAAATGGTGGCTTTGCATAGGGAAACATGCAACAAACTATTTACATTTTCCGAATAATTTTTTCTTTCTTGAAAAAGCTTGCAGTCGAAATAAAGAAAAACAGTTACTAATCGAAATGAATGGAGAATTTAACACCAATTTGTGTGCGAACACCTACGGTGATTTTTCTCTGCCTTATTCTTTCTTTCTCTCTTTGCTTGTTAAATGGTTTTTGGCTCGCGCACGCACCTACCCATCATCGAGCATTTTTGTGTGCGCGCAACTCGAACGAATTGTACTCCAAATATTTGTTCGTCAAACACTGTTTTTCTATAATTTAAATTGAGAAATTTATTTGATTGACGCTCTGTCCGCATCGTTTCCTCTTGTTTGTGGTTTGGGCAACTCTATTTTCAGTTTTGCTTCGGTCCATTGTTGGAACAAGATGCCTGCATCGATCACTAATTCAATACCCACCAAATTCCAAATTTGTTCATGCTGATGGCTGTTTCATTCAAAACTTTAAAATCAATTAATTAATTCTACAGTTTTTTTTAGCATTCGAATTATTATTATACGCCATCCAAAATTTGAAGAAAAAAGAATCAAAACGAAACATTTAAACTCGTTTGTTTTCGTTGGAATCTGTTGATGTTGATCAATGTCATAAATCGAATTTGAATAGGTTTTCGGTTCAATTAACAAATCATCGATCAGAAATTGCGGCCACCACACGCACGCACGCACGCACGCACACTCATCTCAACACTTTTGGCTTGAATGGGTATTTTTTTTCTTCCATGAACGTCGGTGGCTTTCTAACCACGGTATGAGCAATAATGTTCGGTATGACGTAAGTTTTGGCATTCATTAGACCTGAGTTTAAATTGAAGCAGCACCAATTTGTATGGATTCCTTCCGCTCCGAAATGATTGAACCACCGAAGACTGCATACGCATCAAACCGATTGGTGCTTAAGTTCTGAATGAATGCTTACGCCTTAGGCCATCAATGTACCGTTATTTCCATTATTACTCTTTTTCCATGACTCCAATTTGCTAAAGGAGCACTCCTCCGGTGTGTGTAATTGAACACTTTTGAAGTATGCAATCGATTGCAATCAACAGACGGAACAAAAAAGGTTACTTAACACTTTAATTCAACTACAAAGTGTTTCGTGTTTTTCTCTCCTGTTGCCAAATGCGACATCACTGCTGACGCATGCATTTCACCTTAATCGGGTGCAACACTTAAAGAGTTAAAATGGCTAATTGGATTTGTGAAACATTGTAATGGAAATTTATCACGCAAATTCATTTGCTGCATTTTAATGTGTTCCAACCTTCATCTAATCGTTATTCAATCACTAAATTCATGTTTTTTTTTACTGTCGTTCGGAGAAGAAAGGCACTCCTTATTTGATCACGGCTTGAATTCAAACCATAACAACCGCAAAAAAAACATCGTGTCAATTAGTAAAAGTTAATGAGGAAGGAAGTAACGCGCAATTTATCAATATTTACACAATTTCAATCTGGAAATATGTGTGGCACACGACGTGTACATTGTGCTGTGTCGATTCACTCCAATTTGTCTCAATTTGCACTCAACATGTCTGAAAGATTAGGCATATTTCATTTCCTCTCCGTGATGTTTTCGAAACATCGAAATGAGTCGACAGCATTTCGTACCATTCCATTCAAAGGAAATTGATTTTTCGATTAAACCATCGACCTACCGCACACAGCAGACGCTTTGCTGTTGGAATCTCTCCTTTCATTGACAACATCAAGTTCTTTAGAACTTGAACGCCATTGAGTTCTAAAGTTTCAATTGATGTGGTTTCAATTGTTCGAACAGCATCGAAAGTGAGCCATTGTCACGCAGTCCAAAGGTATTGCCATTGTCATTCCGTTGCATGTATTTCCGCTTAGAACTTAATCCCTGTCGGAAATGCGGTCAACAATTTTGATCGATTCACTCGGAAGGAAATTAATTAAAAGAAGTAGAGAAAAACAACTTCGAACAATACCCTAACACTTCATTCCATTCTTCAAGTGCAGAATTACGTACACACACCACAGTGATTTATGGCCGAAACTGTTGAGTTTAGAAGTTAATAAAAGTTTCAGGATATAAATTATTGCAAGAATATGCGAACGTCATAATAACGTTGAAAATGAGTGACAGCGTAATTTGCCCCGAATACAATACGTATTCCGGCTATTTGCGGTTGAAGTTCATTAACCCAATAACCAACAAAAAAAGAGAAAATAATATTTTGTTGGCATATTAAAGATTTTTTTATATACATTTTGAATCCCGTTGTATTTCCGTACCGTTTTCATCATGATTCGCCCACAGAATTGCACATAAAATTAATGGAATACAATATTAATTTACCGGCAAATTTAAGCCAGGAAAAAGAAGAACGAAAAATACAGCACCAAAATTCAATGCTGAAAACCAAAATTCACAAGGAGCAAACCAAGTCGAACGCGAACAGATAACGACGAATTCTAAGAAATGGAAAATGTACCGCAAAAATAAATGAAACTGAATGAGAAATGCTGAACGGTGGAGAAAAAAGCGCTTATTAAATGTTTTGGTTTCTTTTCGTTTGGTCCTTTAGCTGATACTGTTGCAGCGTCGTCGTTGTCATCTTTTCGCTCACTTACACTCGCTGTTCGCTTGGTGGAAATCGCGAGAGTGTCATGGCAAATGCTATGAACGGGAAAGATCAGCAAAATACTGGGCCGTGTGTGCATGTGTGTATGCATGCTTGCGAACGTAAACAATGAAGAAAAGTAAGTAAGAACGACGACGATCGCGGAAAAAAGCCGAAAATTAATTGGCGAGATTTTGTTTATGGCCAATTCGAAATGTGAACGCATATATAATTTTGTGCCGTTGTGCGTTTTACTTATCTCGATTGTGGCATCCATGGCACATTGAAATGTATCGCGTATTATACATCAATTTGGCTCGGCTTGGCTCAGTGGCAGCAGCGACAGGACTGGCAAGGCAAGAGTGAGAGCCAAATATCGACGGAGCACAGGTTTCACAATAATCATAATAAAATTCCCGTCTCAGTCATCATGATCAACGCGCGATCTTGTCATCGTCTGGCATTTTGCGAAATAAATTACGGCCACGATGACGATGACGATGAAAGTTGTGTCGAGTGCGGGTGTTTCTGTGCACTGTACAGCTCTAAGAGATTTTGTACGTAAACAACTCTATAAATTTCGATGGTCCAGTACACTAAAAAGCATTTATCTATTTGGCAGGTACTGTCTTCTACTGTTCGGCGTGTAATATATATATTACAATTGTGAACCATGAAATGGTTGTAGTTCATTTGCGCCAGAGGTTGCGTAGCAAAACAGAAGCGAACCGTCGAGATCACAAGCGGAACGTGGTTTTGTGTGTGTGTGTGTGTGCGGGACCGACCGAAGATAGATCAGAGAGTCAAAGAGCATCACCAAAGGAATTTCGCATTGGGCTTTGGTAAAAAGGTACAACATTTTATTGGAAATTGATTAAAATGAACAAGTTCAGTTATATGTGAACGCGCGTCTACATGGTTGTTGTTGCTGGTGGTGGTGGTGATGTTGCCTTTTTCCCATTTCTTCGTTTTTGTTTTCTTCTTTTTTGCTTGCCTTTTATTTTATTCAATTTAATCGTGTTTCGCTCGATCTCCGTTCTCTTTTCCGCTGTACTCGCCCATTTGGCTTCCTTTGTTATCTCTGCACTGGGATGCACGTTATACACAAAATGTATATTAAAATGCAGTATATACTCAAAACGAAAAGTTGGTTAATGTGCGCGTTTCTTTTTTGTTTTCCATCGTCATCGTTGTTGTCGTTTTTTTTTCGGTGTGTTACTTCATTCCGAATAAACTGCGATGCTGTGATACCGAGCGTACGTAAGATTTTTTTCGTTTCGTACATAGTCTTGGAATCACAGCAAACAGCGAAACGAGGAAAAAAAAATCGAACGACAATCAGTGCAGTACAAGGATTGTGTGGAAAATGTATGATGAGAGACAGTGTAGAACATGGAAGAGACGAGCGATGCATACGCGATGAAGGCGTTGAGAAAGCAAGACCAAACGATATATATGTGAATCCAAAAGAATTTCGAATGAAAAGAAAATTAAGGAATAAAAATCACAGAACAAAATACATACAGATATATGTTATAACGCACAGCATCTCACAACGAAAACATTCCGCTTGAGGATAGTACTTGTTCTGCATGCTTAATGCGCGAACTCTGATGGAAAAAGAAGCACTCTTGCATCGAGCATGGATCTGCCTCGCTTGCTCGCTCGTTCGTTCGTTTTGTGTGCTCGTGTGCAGAACGGAACAAAAACCACTAGCTGGCATAAAGGCTGTGAACGCACATAAAATACCTGTCTCGCATGTACGATCGGCACATCATCAGCAGCAGAGTGATGGAAAAACGTTTAAAGTGTGTATAATGCCTTGTTGTAACAGCGCGACACTGTTCGTTTCGTCTCTTTTTTTCTGTTTTCGTGGTATTTTTAGTCGTTTTCCATCATCAGAGACAGAGAGCAACAAAACCCAAAGTAGCCACAAACACAATATCAAACCACGAGTGGTTTGACTTTTTTTTTCTGTTTGCGTTCCATGTATGCAACGGTGAAATTGTTGACATTGTCGAGAGTTGAAAAATTCCTTTGCTCAATTCGCTCCATTCGTTGATATGTTCACAAAATGCGATCGAAGAATCTAACGCAATTTCGCGTCGCCATTCTGATCATTTTATTTTCAATCGATTGGAATTTAGAGAGGAGCAAAGCAACTTGAATCCTAATCCGAATGCACGATAACAATAATTTGTTGCCCGGCGTAGCAAGTGAGTAAGCGAGCAAGCAAACGAAATAAAATCACTTGCATTCGACAAGCATCACACCTCTTCCTTTATATAATTTCGTATAATACGTATAATCGCGTTAACCATTATTGGACTTTCGTGTTAACCATCATTATCATCAACAGCCGCAAAATTAATTCGACTCACAACTGCGCTCTTCGAAAGATGTGCACTTTTTTAATGGAGGAGAAAGGTAAAGAGAGGGAGCGAGAGATGAACGGAGCGCAAAAGGCAACAAACCGAATGGAATGAAGACAGCCTGTTTCAAATCTGTTTAATTTTTTTTCCCATTGGGATCCGATTAACCGCATGTTTGCCCATTTAACGCGCGCGCGCTCTCTCTCTCTCTCTCTCTTTCTCTCTCTCGGAATCATGTATAATTCCAGATTTATATACTATACACACATTGAGAGTGCAAAATCAAATCATTTGCGGATAATGTTACGAATAAATGCAACACACAAACACATCCAACCCCAGACTCCAATTCGAAATGCATTTCAATTGGTTACGCGAAAAATCCACGCATATCATATACACAGTGCATTGTATCATGGTGCGGCTGTTGACACTATATTTTCCTATATTTCGAATTGGCGCGCTGTTTAGTTCCGATTTGAAATGTTAAATTACATTGATGTGCCCTTTGAAATTGGGGGCGCTCGCGTCGCCTCAAATGACTTTGACGTTCAACAGCCGCCACACGCATTGTATCTGTTTTGAAATGGAGTCGAAATGAAACAAAGCAAAATTAAGCATCCACAAATAAATAGCCACTTCATCGTGTCAATTATAAGCGATTTTACATGTCATTAGCAGAATTACAGCACAGCCGCAATCAAATGTAATGCGAGAAGATTCCAGTGAATTTGGAATTTGATGCAAAAGAATAAGAGAGTGTAATATGGGCAAAGAACGGAGTTGAGATCATGTTCAGTGTTCGATTTACTTGGTTTCGACACATACGGAGAAGAGAAATTGCAAAGGAATAAAAAAAACAGACAAAAAAAACGTCCACTGAGACGAGTGAGTGTGTCATTTTAAATTATATAAATTCAAGCCCAGAAACCAAAACAGCGCACCAACAAGTCAAGCTAATAATATTGCCAGAATATGAGGCAAGAAATGCGTCGACTATATGAAATCCCATCGGATTGAGCATTTGCTGTGTGTGTGACTCATTCAGAACATTTCGTTTGCTAGCTTGCCGTAGGCAGCGGCCTGTCGATTTGCGTTGACATACTTTTATGCTGGCAATGCATTAGCCAAAGCAATATTATTTAATTAGCAATTATTTCGCTTGTGCGTCTGTAATAATCATCGTCAGATCGCGTCAACGCATGGAAATGAACAAACATTTTGCAACAGCAACAACAGCCAAATGAATTAGTTCAATCACAGTGCATTCGTTTGTGATAAAACGCATTTCATTCATCATTTCGCGTCATCGCATTAATCGGCTGTTGCTTGTTTCGTGCTCAATTAAACACGTTTTGATTATTATGATGCTTGTCTATATTCACAGTGGAAATAATTAGTAAACACTTCAATTCGACGAAACTCCTTCAGGACTACATCTCCGATTGCAATGCGATGGGATGGGTTGAAACTTAACGAAATAAGCGTGATTGTGGTTTTTAATCATTGCCGGATCACTTGATATCAATGTGCTGTTGTTGTAGTTGTTGTTGGTTGATGTGAGCAACAAGGCGAAAAAAACGGAGCAAAGAAATGAAAAACAAAACTTTGCTGAAGAGAAAACTGAACCGAACCGAAATGAATCGAAGAGCAACGAACAAAAAAAACGTGAGATGATTTCCGTTCAAGTGGCTACATTAAAGCAGCGTACACAAATCGCACAGATTTATTATTGCTATAAATTATTGTCATTATACGTATGTGCGCGCACAGTGAACATGAAACCTGTTACATAACGGCTATAAAGTCCAGAGAACACAGCATACACACGAGCACATCATGTATAAAATTACAAGCGCAATTCTTGTCAGATATTGTTTTTTATGGCCACATTCTTATTGAATACCTTCTCATCTTTTGCTCTTCTTGTCCAGAGTGATCAGGCTTTTTTTCATCTGCTTATTTTCTCTCTTTCCAATTTTACCGATTTTCTCTCACTCCGTTCTCGTGTACAATGCACCGTGAGTTGCATATGCAGCAACGAAAAACAAGTACATTTCTAGAATGAAACCTTCAATTGCATCTTGAGTTGTGTGTAAGAGAGAGAGAGAGAGAGAGAGAGAGAGAGAGAGAGAGAGAGAGAGAGAGAGAGAGAGAGAGAAAGAGTCGAAAAGTGAACAAATATGAACGATGAACGCGGGTAATTTATTTTTCCATGTTTTTTTTCTTTTTCTTCATCACAGTTAACCATTTTGTAGAAATAAATCAATGACCGATAAGTAATATACTTTGTAAAAAGCACAAACACACACACATTATCCACTATCTGTAAATGGATTGACAAAGCATAAAAGCGCCAACTGCAACAAGTGTCACGTAGCTATAAATTGAATTGGATGTACGTTTAAAAGCAAAATAAAAGCCGTTGTTGCTGTCGTCGTTGTTGTTATTGTTTTGTGCGCATTGAAATGTCATACCGTTACAAATGCATTTCGTTTGCATCGCATTCGACGTTTTCATATTTTCATATCCAATTATCAAATATTCATTTCCAACGATCTCTCTCTCTGCGCTGTTCAAATTATTACCGCGAAAAGTTGACATATTAAATTAGAAATACCATTGAATAGGCGCATACCGATTAGTTTTTATCGAAGGAATCGCTACGATGCAGTCTTTTCATTGTCAGTTCCAGCAACTGTTGCAATCTGCCAATAAAAAGAAAATACAAATGAATTAGTGTTCATCAGATAGAATTTCAAAGAACTCTTTTTTGATATTCGAAAGAGAAAAAAATGGTCATGTTTGCTTCTTTTTACAAAGGCCGCAATGCGTGGAGCACACTCAGGCGGTCACATATTAATTTGTATTTCAAATCAGCAGCAACGCAAATTCGTATTGATTTTCAATGGATCAGCATAAACATTTTGACTGTCGCTCAATTGACTGATCCTACACAATTGATCGTATATATTTCTTTATAAGTTGAAACCACACAGTTACACACATACACAGACACACCATCGCCACATCTCAGTGCCGGCAGCACTTAAAATTGCACGTTACATTGCCTTCACGAGCTGGCGTCACCAAAAATAAAGCCATTTAAAATATAAATTGGCAATTTGCATTTTATTTCATTCGCATTTTAACTGCAATCAATTTCGCCTATCTGTTGCTCGCTCGTTTATGCATTCGCTTGGTGTGGCGCACCATTTTTAGAATTGACCAAATGCCATCGCAGTCGCGCACGCACACACACACACACACACGTCGGCTGGTGCAAGTTTTTAAATTAAATTTAATTTCATGTAATCTATTCAAGTGCATCTCGGCATCAAGACCTTTTGAGGTGAAGAAAAAACAATCACAATGTTATCAATATTAAAATCAGTTCAGTTTCACACCGACACTCGATGGAAATGAGCGTCCTAGTAGAAGAATTTATTTTAATTCAACTTATGCATCGAATCGTTTAAAATAATTGAGAGTGAATGGCGAGAAAAGCACACACGTAAGCGATTAAAGGCGGAGATGATTTCATAGCTATTGAGTGTATTCTCAATTCAGCTGCGTATAAATCACAAGCGGCACGACTAAACAAAAAAAATAAAATACAATAACACCGGAGACTCGGTGAAATCGAATCTGATGTCAAAAATAGCAGTCATAAAAACAGATAAAAATTGTTTATAAGCGATTCACTGTGTGTCTGGGACTTAGCATCCGCTAATCCGTTTACATATTCAAATAGCAATCGAATGATGATGTCGACGATGATCTGTCCTAAGCTGCCTTCATACGGCCATGCATTAGATCGCATTGAATGGTTACACTTTTTCATGAACCCATGAGTGTTTTAGTGTGACGTGCCGGGTTACACAATACGTGGCACACAGGAAGTCATTGCAAACACATTATCATTATTAAATTTTCTTCTTCTCTCGTTCGGTGCAGTTTCTCAAGAAATGAAAATATGTTCATTATTTCCGTGGAAAAAAGGAAGCATTTGCTAAGAGAGGGCTAGTGAGAACAAAATTCCGGCTCCTATATTGTGTATCGAAGACAAAAGAAACGGAAAGAATGAAATTCTCTCTCTCTCTCTCTCAATATTTTGCGTAATTGTTATAGCGATTACATTGTATCGTCGATGTTGCAATGTGGATGAGCTTCACTGTGTTGTGTTGGTAGTGTTTCGTTCAGGTTTTTCCATTTAGTTGAAATAATAATTTGTGTCCCTAATCTCAATGCCGATGCCTGAGCCAGAATTCAAGTTCATTGTAATGTATATAAATCCGGCAAGCCTTGGAAGAAAAAAACTGAACGCAAAATGGCTTTTACAACAAGATTGAAAAGACAAAAGGCTACAACAATGTGAAAAGTCATCGATTGTGCTAGAGCAGCTCGAAAATGAACTATTCACACATACACACACAGTGTGCCGATAAAAATCGGTATGGCTCCAGTGGTTATGCTCGACTTTATTGTGTGCATTTTAAAAAAGTGTGCATTTTCGAGCCACACTAATCGATGCACAATGCACATATATTCCGTATGGGCTTCTCTTCAATGCAGACTCAATGTGCTTGGCAACGAGTGCACTTTGCTTCAATGCTGAAAAACCAGACGAATTGGTAGGTATTGAGGCATGGATAAAGTGAGAGAGAGAGAGAGAGAGAGAGAGGGACGAGCTCGCGAGCGCGGTATCTGTATAATACAAATAATAAAACTAATAAGAAAAATGTTGTACGTAATGTGAAGGCAAAGGCAAGAATATCTCTCTCTCTCTCTCTCTCTCTCTCTCTCTCTCTCTCTCTCTGACTACTCAAAAACCACATACTGCCAGCGATTTTTATTTCTAAGCGTACGCTTCAACCGAACGTGTGCAAAAAAGTGCATGGGAAAATAATCAGACTTAAAAATGCTCACTTTTATAACATCTCCAAGAAAATGAGATTTTTCGTTCGCTGCCGCCTGCGCTCGCTTCTTTTCTTCTTCTTTTCTATTCAATGGAAACGGGTGAGAAGGAACGAGAAGAGAAGAAAGAAAAAAATATGTGAAGAAATTGGAAAAGATCGGAGCTCGATCGCATTCGTGGATGCTTAGGCTTACCATCATCATACGAATGCACAGCTCGGAAAGAAGAAAAAAAATATTCGAAAAAAAGAAGCACAATTCACACAAAAAAAAACGAGAACAAAACACACGCCGAAACAAAATGTAAAGAATTGAAGAATTTGCTTAAAAGTGGATGAAAAAAAGTATTCAATTCCATATAAATACGAAGAAGAAGATGGAAAAAAATGCCAGGCGACCTATGAAGCAAAACAGTTTGTTCTCTTTTTTTCTCCTCTCTACTTGACTAAAGTGCAGTATATATTCGCTGTGTTCAACAATTGGCACCGGAATATTCATATATTTATGGGCAATGAATGCTAAATGTTCGACCAAGATGCAACGAAAAAAACAACGACGACTACGACGACGACAACAATAATAATAGTTATGGGATATGACGATAATAATAAAGCAAAATAGACGAAGTGTATGGGTAAGTGCATACTCTCAAGCCTCACAAAAGCCATGTACACATCGAGCATTAAAAGAATTATACGAACGAATAAAAGGCGTGCACAGACAGGCGCAGAGTAAGAAAATAAAACAACAACGACGACGACGACCACAGGAAAAAAAAGAGCAACGAATTCTATAATCCTTCACACGAAAATCATTGCAACCTACGATCAAAACGGCTATCAAACATGCAATAGATCGAGAGGGAGAGAGAAAAAGAGAAAATAATCTAGTCGCTGGCAAACATTTACAACGGAGATCATAATATTTTTTAAAGCGTTTCGATGTTACATCGCGAGATGGTTCACTTCTATTGGCGTTCGTTGCTGGTTGTTGTTGTTGATTTTTTTTTATTCATGCATCTCATCATCCTTTTAGCACACTCATTAATCAGTCACACCAGATCACTTCTTGGGTAATTCATCGATTGTGTTCATTTAGGTTTATTTTCTGCTCTTTTTTTCCCGTTGTTCCTCTTCCTTTCCTCATCATTCGTTCGCTCTATCTGTCTAATGGAATTGGATGAAGATTGGCCCAAAGGGATGTTTGCAATACGAAGCGCTCAAGTCAATTCATGACTCTCCATAATTCATCTATCTTGCATTGAACGTTGAAGTAACGACATATTGAAATGCAATCGCCTCAACCGTTCAGCCGAAATGAAATTAATTATTATTGTGCACACAGCACCAACACACAGACAATATGCAAGTGCCTGCATAAAGTATGTTTAAACACCATAAATGCCGTATGAGTGGTTGTGTCATTTAAAGAGATTTTTACCACAAATGGTTCTGCTGCAAGTCGCCTACTTTCACGCAACTTTCAAATATAGCCGTGTGTTCTTATTCGTCATTGAACGAATATCCAAATGGAACTCAACACAACTCTGTGAGCAATGTGCGTTCCGACTAATTGAACGGATTGCAACCGAGAGTGAGTCCGGCCACTTTTCTACATAAATTAAATCAATTTTAAGCTCGTTTGTTTGTTTTGGCAGGCGGTACCCATATCGAATTTTGATTGTTTCTCAAAGCTACCGAATTAAGGATTGCAATGAAAAATCGACACAGGCATTCTCTCTCCCTCCCTTTTTCTCGCTCTTTTCTGAATGAATGAAGGAGATGACAGATGATTTTTAAACTCCCGGACAATTTATAACAATCGAAATGATTTCGCTTTGCGAACGAATCACATTCTGCATTAATTCAAATTCCATTAGTCATGGGCCATGACTCATGGCCAACTGAAAATGGTCAAAAGCGTTTATTTGCAATCCTTTCTCCATTTGTCATTAAAATATCATTTACTTAGTTTCTATAAAAAGAGACGTGAATTGTCGAAATTATCCTATTTTTGCTCATTCGATTCGGCCCGCATACTTGGCATTTTCTTGGGCGCATCATCGATGCATAAGCACAATTTTTGTTGTTGTTTACATTTAAAGTGCACACACAAAACATTATCCGGTAAAATATTTTTCAGTTAGCAACACAGCCAATTTAGCGCATGAAATGAAATATCAGCAACCGAAACTTGATTCGGATGTTGCGCGAACAGGAACAGAACAGCAGAGAGCGAAAAAAGCGAACTCGTTCCACATCGTCTCTCTTTAAATATATAAATTTTCCCTTCAATTTATGCAAAAATGCATCAGTATTCGATCCTTGTTCTCGATACATTTATCTTGACTGCTTTTGTATATTGGTTGGGCTGCTGAGCCACTTGTACGCCAAATAAATGCAAACGAACACGAGACCAAGCCAAAGAACAGACTGAAGAGAGAAAAAAAAGCGCACACACAATCGCTACAAGAATGTAACAGCTCCATAAGTACATATCAATGTTTTTTTTCTCGTGTTGTATGCATTAATCAAGTGGCAAGCACTGTATAAAAATTGTATACGCTTAACACACAGCCACAGTGTTGCATAGCTACGCTTTCTGTCGCCACTTTTAGCCAAGTTCTTGCAGCGCGCGCGTAAGCAACAACGAGAGAGAAAGAGAGAGAGAGAGAGAGAGAAAGAGAAAAGCACAACGAGAAACAAACATACGCACGCGCGCACAACAAGCAGCCGAAGAAGAAGAAGGCAGAAAAAAACCCATCAAGAATCAGAATTGCGTGATACAGCTTCGTAATCGATAAGTAGGTGCGTATGTTCAAACTGCCCAAAGCCTGTGATTGCTGTTTCGATCGCTTGTTATTATTACTCAGCTGCAATTTTTATTACCTACGCATATTTATTGGATCGCTTTTTTTCCTCTCGCTCTCTTCATTTTCATTCAATTTTTTTGCTGGCTGCTCTCGTTATGCCGTTTCTAAGTCTTGGCAATCTCATTTAACGTACGAAGTTCCACTCAACGAGCGTGGCCAAGGAAGCGAAAGAATATATAATTAGGTGGTGAAATTAGTGTTTGTAGTGTTTACTAAATATCACTCTCTTTCTCGCATCCTTTTTGCCGAATGCAACGAGCGATAGGAGCGGAAAAAAAATTGGGTCCATATTTTTCAATCGAAAAATGACCAATTTTCAATTTTGTTTCGTTCGTTTCGTTTTTTTTTTTTTCATTCAATTCCAGTTGGTTATCTCGCAATGTAAAAACTTTGATTTGTAAAATGACGACTGCTTGTTAAGAGACGGAAATTGAGAAAAATGATCTTGATTCGGAGCCATTTTTTGTTTGCATCAGATGCTGGTAACGAGAAAATTGCTTGATGGATGACGATTTAAATGTTGTTATATGGATGCAGATACGAGACATTTTTAATAATTTAAACCTCTGCATCTCTAGTTTCTTCTATACGTCATTCTAATGAAGTCGACCAAAGGAAAATTTAACTGAATTTTCCGCTGGTATTCAACAACGTTAAATTGGTGTCGAGCGTGACTTTTGGTTTGGGAATCACTTAATTTGAATGCGACACAGTTTTCGGTCCGATTCAGTAGCGTAACAACAGCAACAGCGACGATGCGGAGTAGTAGAATTTGGTCTGATGCGAGTTATTCTGGTGTGACATAATTGATGTTGCATGAAAAATTCAAAAGCGAAAATGAACGGTCACAAAGAAATCAAAATATAAAAAAGGGAGTTTGAGTATGCTCTGGTATTTGATGTGTGTGTGAGTTTGTGTTTGCATTTAATTTTCATATTTATCGCGCGCTGAGATTTTTGACATCTCCCAATTTCATTTCATTCAGCTCCCGTCAAAACTTAATGCTCATATTTTCGGAGGGCAATAAATTTTCATTAAAATAAAAGTGAGTTGTGTCTCAAATGTGCGTTTACTCTGTCTGTTTGTCTGTCTCCTGTTTGCGCGTCGATGGATCCGTTTAGCCCAATATCTCTACGACGCGCAAGAGTTGCGCTCAGACAGAACTATCCGAGAAGAGTAAAAGGCAACCGTATTGGTTTCGTTTCTTCTTCTGTTTGGCGGAAAACGAAAATCCAATACGAAAATGATGTAGCGCAATTCGTGCGCGGCACGATCGTATTTATTCAAGTTCACACATCATGCAAACTGTCATCATTTATTCTTTGGCAAACGAGACGAAAATAACTTGTTTGCCGATGTGAAGTATTTTTCGTGTCTGTACACATCGCGTTCTTCTGGCATAGGCATCAGGCGTGTGTATTTGGCGTAGACGGCGCATGCACATTGCACACACACACACACACACACACACACACGTATGTGAGTATATATCTTGAAATGTGGAATGCTTGTGTTGAGCCAAATGCTCAAAGAGGCAGCTCAGCGCGCATAAATTAAAGGTGAATGGCTTTTATAAGCGCAATGCTTGTGTTAGTTCAAAAGCCAGCGTCAACTCTCTTCGTCTCTTTATCTGTGTTCTCTCTCTCGTTCACGCTGCGCCTTTTTCGCTCACTCAATCACTGGTTCTTCGCAACGGGCGCACGAATCTCTGCACACCGTTGTCGTATACCAGTTTGGTGCTCAAGTGTGTTTGTTGCACTTTCAGGTGATGTTTTCGTTGTCTCATTCGATTTTCGCTGAGATATTCGCTTGCTTCCATGTTTGATATGCGAACCAAAAACATTCGCACGGTTCTCAAATGCATTCCAAGAGCATGGCTCATCGATTGGACAAATCCACACACATATACCGTGATCCAATTTGAATTCACTCGACTACTTTTCATTGTGATTAAAGACACTTCGGTTTTTGTTTGGCCATAAAATATACTTTGCGGCTTTGAATTTTTTTTAATTAAAAACTAGTTCGAGGCATCCAGAAGAAGAGGGAAATGAAATCACACACAAAAGATATAACCTTTACACCGTTTCGTGTCGTTTTGTTTTCGGCAATTTATTCCACAAATGGAGATCACCGCAAATCTGGTTCGGAACGCATTAAAAATGGAAAAATCATTTAAATCGACAGCGCGATTTATTGTGTGAGTGTGTCGATAATTCGCAAGATGTTCTTTTCAAGTCCACAAAATTGTTTTGACTTTTTTTCGGCGCGTTTATTGTTTATTTTTATGGTCCTGATTTATGCTTGTTTGTTTGCGTTAACGAACTGAAAATATGCCACCAACAAGAGATGACCAAAATGACAACGCGCACAACATGAACAGGCAAGAACAAGTGTTTTGATACCTATACGCACCTCTTCCAACATATATATATATATATATATATATTCCGATTTGAACAAAGAAGACAGATGAACGAAAAAAAAAACAATCACAAACCGGCAATCAATTCACGATGAATCATCATAAAAAGCCGCGAATCCCATCGAATTTCAAATTCGAACGAAAGAACCGAATGAACAATATTAAAATGAAATGGCAAAGCGGAGAGCGCAGACAAAATAATCGCGCAACCAAACCCATTAAGTGGAAATTTATAGCACCGGTGCTTTTGATTTTATAGCGATTATATATCTTTTAAAGCCTTTTGTGCGGCGGTACGGGCGCAGGACGAGTGAAAATAATTTGGATTGAAACCAATTTCCGAATCATTTTCCGCATTTTCGATAAGTGCAGAAATTATCGCAAGCATTCACACATTCCCCCAAATTAACAGTTATGAGCCGGGAATTTTTTTATCGTCAATTTTTATTCGTTGTTTGTTCGTTTTTAATGAGGCCATTGATGATGACGACTAACACTTTAAACCTATCATGTCAACTTCTAGGTTCCATGCACGCGAGTTACAGTGTACGCAACGCTCGGCTTAATCTGTCTGATTCGCATGGAACGCAAGTCAACAAGATGAAGTAGAACGAAGAACGCCTTTCACAAAAATTATGATAAATTATAGGAATTTGTAATGTGTTCATGGCTTATGCACTGTAATGGCGCTGAAAATAGCACACCGGAACCGTGTGACGGGCTTACTGTACACATCTATGTATTCAATAGCGCACGCTATCCAACGATTCAACGCATGTATCAGCTGTCGAAAGTATATCATACACAGATTTTTGTGAGTGAAATGCATTTTGGTTTCGGCAGAAGGAAAAACCGGCACAAAATGTTTGATTTTATACTTCAGCCCAATTTTTTTCTCTCAAGCACCCACATTTAAATGTAATTTTCTGCAGCATTCATGCGAAAAATTAAATATTTTTCGAATGTGTACGAAATCTGTTTCTATGAAGCATAGCGAAAATCAGGTGACAAAGGTTCTTAATGAAAAATGAGGCAGCACCTGGACTGTGCGTGTGCATCTTTTGTTGTTGTTTGCTGTTGTTGTTGTTGTTGTTGCCGTTGAAAATTTTACAGCACAAATATTGGCTCGATGATGAAAATGCGGAAAAAGAAACGATAAATTTTCTAGTGCCTACTTTATCCTATAAATGTATTAATTGTCTACACAGCAGATTTGTCTGCCTTTCTTTTGAACGCAGGCGATCGCACAATACCGAGTGATGATCGACTTTTTTTTTATTGCTATACCTGTATGTGACACCAAGGCAAAATATAGGTACTATCACAACTGGCGACACTTACGGTGCATTTATGCAGAACAAACCAAAGACCTTTTTTTTATTCACTTCAAATGTCTCCGAACGAATGGCATACACATGAGAGACAGAGAAAAATAGACGAAAAATGAAGGAATTTTTTAAAAGGATTTGTGTTTGCTACGATTTTAGGTTGACCGTAGCATGAAACCGTTGTTGGCACATCGTTTCCTTCAAATACCTTTATTTATTGCATTCGGCTGTTTTCAGTCGAAACAAACATTTTTGTCTTTTTTTCGTTCTATTCAGGTAGAAAAAAGAACGTATATTTTTATCACTATTACGTTACTATTTCCACCCGCAGTCAATCTCAATGTGAGATCAAAGTCATAGAATGTAATTCATATTTCTTTCTAACTTGCTTTTTTTCTTCTTCTTCTTCTTTCACTCCGAACAATGTCTGCCTTGCTGTTGTCGTCCGGAAAATACTAAATTTCAGTTGTCAACATGATGTCATGGACAAATGTAATGCATTTTATCATTTTATCTGTGTGACTCCGTTCTTTTTTTCTTTTCGCAAAGTCAAGCAAAGTCAAGATTATAAGAAAAAAAAATTGTTAAACACATTTTTATCGTCAAAATTGACGTTTATTTGGGAATGAAGGGGAAAAAAACTCTGCAAGTAAATCAATAAGTTTTATAGAATTTTGAGAAACCAACAATAGTTTCACTTACACACGGCATTGTGGTTTTACTTCAATGCGCTATCAATCACACTGGAAGTAAGTGGTCATAAAGAGGATTTTATAATCGCACTGCCAGTGGAATGAAGTGAGACTGAGCCAGTGGAATGGCGTGAGAGATAGAAAGGGAGCTAGGCAAATGTACAATTTGCGAAAATGAGCTGTTGCCTTATTAGAAGCCATCAAACGTGCCGTATAGAATACATCACATAAAATGTACTTAGCTGCATTTTTACGATGTGTTGGGCGCATTTTACTTGCAAAAAAAAAGAAACGAGAAAACGAAAAGGTTCGAGATACAAAGCGGTATTCCCAAATGATTCTAGCAGCGGCAGCAATTCAATTTGGTTTTTCGCAGTACAGCGCTAATAAATCGGCTAATGCAAAATTGCATAGTGGAGACAACCGATACGAATAGAGGGGAAATTATTAGCTGTTCTGAACAATGAAACATGTTCGCTCAATAACATTCATTTCTTAATGTTTGCAATTGTGTGTTCACGTATACGCTTCAGTTTTTTTTTTGCGAGCAATAAGCACTTTTACAGTCGAAATGCCAGAGAGGAGGCTGAGTACGGGACCTGAGATCTCGGGACTTTGAACTGCATCAGCAGTAAAAAAAACAAGAAACACTGCAGCGTTTTACTGCATGAAGTAAATATAAACACTTGTAAAAATCGATTATGCCCTGAATCACATGCATAAACGTTCAATCGGTTTGGATTTTTTTCGAGAACGAAACGTCTTCTCTTCTTTTGCACAATTTTGAAAAAAAATCGCAACGATGCAGAAAAAAAAACGAGAAGGAAATGGTGCTAGCCTGCTTATCGCATAATTCAAAATGCAGAACAAAAACGAGCGAGCAGCGTCAGCCATTCTTACAATTTGCGTTCTCGCTCTCTCTCTCTCTCCGCGCGCGCAACGGATCTCTCGTCTCAGTATCTTGCAAACAATGAATCAAGAAATACATAAATTGGAATACAATTGCCGTTGTTTATGCATTCAAATTGGTTTACAATAAACAAACCATAGCATATTTCCAGAACGTTTCGTACGTTTTGCATGCACATTTTTCCTTCCAAAGAAATGGCGTTATTACTCACATCACATATGAGCTTATACCCATTTGCTTATGCTTGTCTCAATTTATTTCGTACTTTACATCGTGTACTGAGAACGAATTGCATTGTTCTCGTGCAACAAGAGAGAGAGAAAAAAACCCAAGAGTACAGCAACAACAATAACGACGACGAAGACGACAACAACGAAAATAAGAATGGTGTATGTTTGATTCGCATATTTGCTGTTCAAAGTTCGAAACCGACCGCTGCATTTGCAAAATGCACATTTTCATGCAATTAAAAAAATCACTCGGTTTTTTTTCTTCGGTATTGGCTATATCGATAGAGTCTTTCGCTTGGTCTCTTTCTTTTGCGCTCTCGGAAGGTTTGATTGTGGCAAAAACCAGTCGCATAGCAACATAGCGACAAATCATTTTTTAATGGAATGAACACGCATACTCAAACACACACACACACATCCATTCAGACGATTTGCAAATAAAAGATATCGCTTGCAATGGCATTAAACAAATACAAAATTGCATGGCAACGAAACCTGTCAATCGCGCGCGCGCGCCTTCGATGCTGAGCTGAACCTAACCGAGAGCCAAGAATGTTCAAGAAATGATAACTGCAAACTGAAGCCACAAGTGCTAAATAAATTCTATGCCAATAACATTAAAAACCGTTGAACTTTTCTTTCTTTCTCTCCGTATACATCTTCTCCTTCGACTAATTCTCGCCACGGCACACAGGTTTTCTCATCTTCATACGTGTATGATTGCTTAATTCGATCGTCTTCATTATCTAAAAATACGCTCAACGGATACCAATGACACAACGATAAAAGTCCATAATGTGCCATTTCAAGAAATGATTCGATACACGGCCAGTGCGACAGAGAGATGATTTCTGAAATGCGTGATAGCTGAAATAACCCGTTTGACAGCATGCAAGTTGTCATAACTTCTTCTCACTCAGCAGCCGTTTCTGCTTTAATCAGCTAAGTGTGATTTTAGCTGTTATTCGATCGATTTTAACGAATGCCAAAGGCAGACAACAGCCCAATAATTGAATGGCAACGTTTTTGCCTCGACAATCATCGTCATCGTCATCATCGTCGTCGTCGTCGATGTCTGGCTAGTGTGAATGTAAAATATTTACAATTCTAAGTAAACATCCTTTGCGATTGGAAGCGAGCAATTTTATTTTCTTTTCCTTTTATTACACACATATTACACACATTGAAACTTCTTCTTTTTTGCATGCCAAGCGCGCCTTCTCTCTCTCGTTTGCTCGAGCAACCGATTCGAGTTATCGACAAATGTTATCGCCATGGTCATACATAAATAATAAATGTTTGATTTTTATGGCTTGCATTGGAACTCATTTCAAATTATTTAAATATAGATAAATAAAACGAAGTGGTTTTACTCGTTGAAATTTTGCTACTCCAATCGAAAGAGTCGGTCAATAAAAATTGAATTTATTCATTAAAAATAGATAGAATGGAATCGCTTAATTTTTATCTCTCTCCCATCGTCAGCGGCAGAAGCTCATTTACGGAGCCAAAGTAATTCCCATCACTCGCACCTCGGTTGTTAATAAATTTTCATTCGAGAAAGAGAAACAGCTATTTTAATTAGGCGAGATTTCGACATTTTAATCAGTATAGCACGCAGATAAGTTATACATACTTCATAACATATGTAATATTGCATTCGTTTCGCACAACAACAACAAAAACCATTCGAAGTGAAGATCGACGTTGACATTTTCACAAAATTCAGAGTGTATGATTTATCTGTTTACTAGTTTCAATGTGACGAAAGAATCGGTCATCCGATCGCTTAGGTTGATTTTTTATTTGTGTGACCATTTCGCGCAGAGAGGACGAAGAGTAACGTTTACGTTTCGGTCGTAAAATTGATTCGTTGTGTCGAGAGAGAGAGAGAGAGAGAGAGAGAGAGAGAGAGAGAGAGAGAGAG
>NW_022595244.1:8886946-8915318 GCF_009176505.1 Sitodiplosis mosellana
AGAGAGAGAGAGAGAGAGAGAGAGAGAGAGAGAGAGAGAGAGAGAGAAGAGAGAGAGAGAGAGAGAGAGAGAGAGAGTTGCGTGACTCAGTTGCCCAGAATGAGGCAAATCGGAACAACAATTCATTCATAGACATCGCCGATGATATATGGCATCTTTAAAAGTGCGTGTGTATGGGCGCGAGTATCCTAATTTCGTAGGCATTCGCTTTTTTCTTCTTTTTTCGCTTTTAGTTGGTGAAAATTTGAAGCCGGTGACGTGCGTTCAAATTTATATAGTATGCACGTTGAACGGCCATTGGACGATGGGCGATTTTCATGAGCGGAGGCTAGATGCGCACCATGGATGGCTTTAGGGCTCTTTTCAATTGCCGATCATTTAATGAACCTGAATCTGACACCTCGTAAATGTGACACATCATCAAACGAAGATGAAATACGCACACGTGCATTGCGTTTGCTGATCTATTTTTCTGTCGTTGTGCTTTTTTTCTGCCTTGTGACGGCGATTCATTGTGTGCCATGGGCGGCTTAGCTTGTCTCAATAGATTTCAGTGCGCCGCCGTTGTCTTTTGCCGCTGATACTACTCATGTTGCTGCCGTTGTTTTTTGTTCTTTGCTCGACTTTTTTTTCTTCACTTTTTGAAGTTGAAACAACATTGCCGCAATACGCGCCACAGATAGTCTACACTATAAATAAAATATTTCAATCAACGTTTTGTAGTACAGTTTGGTGTCATGTTTGGTTTGATGTGACACATTCATTCAAACCGGGCAACAAAGAGTCACACACGCACACCGAATCTCCGTCAGCCAGATAGACACAGCTCATTTTTTACAGTCGAAATGAACAGTGAATTGTAATAATCATTCGTTTCGGCCATCCCAAGCATTGATTCGTTGTTGTTATTCACTCGAATTCGCGAAGCGCGCGCGAGAGACAATTAAAATGTCGTTTGAAAGAAACGACGTTTCACCGAGAGACAAACGAAACAAACCAAATCAACGGTTCAGATTAATTAAATGCGTGGGGATTGGGCAAACTAATTTTGTCTACGGTACGCATCCCATTTTTTCGATTCTTTTGAATCGTTTGAATCTTTTGCCAATGAGTCGTCCGCTGAGTTGTCTCACTTTTTTTTTTCTCAGAAGAACACGTAATATTTTAGAAGAAAGTAGAAAGAGAAGGAAAAAACAAATATAATTGACTAATATGAGACTTTATGAATTGAATGCCATTTCTTGTTTGTTGGACCGGTGCGCAATTTACGAGCGCCCTTGATGTCCTAACTCATTTTCCAATAAATTAACCGAGAGAAAATCGGTGACAAAACTATGTGACTAATAAAAAACACCACGGAAAACCGAGTGGTATTCAGGAACAACACACATCCCAAATTCTCTGTGTTTTTTTTCATGGTTAACATTATCATTCAGGTTTGTGTCCGCGTGGCGTGATAAAAACGACGTACGAGCAATAACGATTATAAAATTATAATGAGGCACAACCGAAAAACACATAGATAAATATAAATATACACACTTTTGTCAAATGTACATTTGGTTCTCTGTTATTTTCTTTTTCTTTAGATGAAATCAAATTTATAATATAAAGAGAGAAAAAAATATGAATAAACAGAATGACGACGAACGAGTAAGCAGGCAAAGCGATAACATACAGTGAAGAGACACACGCACAACGAAGGAATGACAGACCAAAGAAACAAAGAGAGAGAAAGAGAGAGAAAGAAGAGAGAAAACGTCCACGAAAAATTCCACGAAATTTATGATTATTGTTATTGTTTGCTGTTGCTTCATACGTCGGTGGATTTTTTTTATGTATGTCCGGACGCACTTGTGTCTATATGCGTTGACACTGCGTCTGATTCCTCGTTCGGCCGGTCGGTTGGTCGGTCGGTCGGTTGGTTGGTCTACGGCGAAAAAGGTGGTGTATACAAATGAGATAAAATGATCCATATCAAATGAATTGTGTGTACAACGAATTGAAGGAAAATCAAAGAGAAGAGGAAAAAATAAAGAATTTATAGTAGACGTCAAATTCAATAAAACTGAAGCCAGAGCGGAACAGAAGAAAAAAATTGTATTTGTTGAAATACACGTTGGTATTGAACAAACATCAGAGAGAAATGACAACAAACGCGGACAATTTGCCGATAGAAATTCGACACACAGCCATATCACTTTAGCCGACTTTATGCTTGAGCTCACCGTAAAAATCGAAAATCGGAATCGATTCAGACAAGATTTTCGCTACTCTCTTGCCACATCGCATTATCGTCCTTTCCATCAACATTTTCAGCGGTGTATCTTCCAAATTTTCGGCCCCGAATGCAAACCATCATCATTTGCACGACATTTTTTGGCTCTTCTTCCAATAGCCATGGGTTGATCACTGAGCGAAAACAATTTCGATATAATCTTATGTGATTTGCATATATTGGCTTTAATATCTACTAAATTGACCTCAACCGAAATGCTTCTGCAAATGAAATAAAAACAAGGTGTCGTTTGCCAAACGAAATAAAAAATACACTACCTTCAACCGCAATGTAATAAAATACAGCGCACCCAAAAAACATGACTTCAATAAATAAATCGTATCGTTGACTTCGGTTGTATGCCGTTTGAGATTGTGCACGCTGCTGGTGCGAGATGCATTTCAAATGAAAAATGGGATCATGCGTTCACCATCACTCGGCTCTATCTCTACCACCTCATTCATAATAATTGAACATTTGCATTCGTAAACGCCACGCACACGAAAACCAGGAGTCATTCCCTCCGAGGTTTAAGATGAAGTGTGTGTGTGTGTGTGTGTGTGTGCGCGCGATCGCTCACAAATGTGGGCAAGATAGGTAAGATGATGACATATAATGACCTAAGTGAAAACATAAATCGATGCTTCTTTTGAAATTCACTTGAAAAATGAATATAAAAGGCGCACATAAATTACGATCTGGTTACTGTTTTAACCCTCATTTTCGATTCACTGCATGCACTTGGGATCAGTGTGACGTAGCGGCGGCTACGTGCTGAAATCCTTGTTTGTTTTATCACATCATCACCACACCCACACCAGCACAAATATGAATGTTCAAAGGAATCACATCATTGTACGTGCGACGATCTTGTGTAGATAAAAATGCATTTGCCTTCTGATTTCCACACTTCGCCACTTGGATCGATGATAGATGTGTCACTTCGCACGTTGACCAACCGATCGTTTTCGTTTCCGTTGCCCCAGTCACGTTATGGATGACGGAATTCTTTTCTTGTGGTAAAATGTAGAAAAACGTTCTTGGAACGGAGGTTCGGAAAAAAAGGGGAATCGAAATTAAATTCTTGTTCGACATTGTCATTCAATCCTATCTTTAATTCAAACCGATTTTTCATTGGTGGTGTTGACAATACGGCCTCGTTCCACACAGGAGAATCCACTAGATTGACATGGACAAATGAGAATTTATGTTTGAGCTCGAAAGAAACACGACAATAACATCGATAAACTCAAAAATGCTCTTTTTTTTATACTCATAGCATTGCATTGCTTTGTCTAAATATGTGTACATAAAATTTAATGGCGCCTCAACGTGCGCGCGCTCTATCGACTCGTCATAGTTTTGAAACGTGCACTTTTCTACATTTTGAAGAATGTCGAATGAGGATGTTTTCTTGTTGTAACTATTGCGATATAGAACAAGAAAGTGTTTGTGTGTGTGTATGGGTGTGCTGTGCATCTCGCGGTATGATTGATTTGTGTTGGCATCATCATTGTTTGTGCATCGCATTCTCACTGTTCGGTTTGAGTTAGTATTACTAGTTTTAGAATTGTGTGTTTTCAGCAGCAGCAAAAAAAAACAACAACAAAAAAACCAACGATGGTATCGAGAGTCGTCGCGACTGCTCAAAAATATGATCGTATATATTGTGCGGCTTTAAAGGAACGCGCGCGTTTCGTAAAATAGTTTTCATATTTTCCGGCATCGAGACATAATTTGTAGAAAAAGGAATTACAAGAGGTGCGCAAGTGATGTCATCGCTGCTGCTGCTGCAGCGGCACATCCAACGCCTGTATTTGAATATGAAAATGCGCTGGGCTCGCAACTGGCACGTATTAAAAATAGCACGTGTTGAAGGCGATACATATGTGTATAGGCCGCGTTTCTATCGTCGCACACCGTTCGACGTTGCTGCTTTCAAAAGATCCCGCGTACACACAATTGAACAAGATAATTATGTCACTCGCGGCCACTTAAAACTGACTGAAACATTTTCTGTAAAATCAGGTCTTAATCTCAATACGATCTCATCGTGGCGCATTTTTTTTCACTCTGTGTATTATTTTGCATAATATTTTGGCTGTTTCAATCTTAAATGAAATGAATTTAAGTCATAAATAACATCGATTGACTAGCAAAATGACGAGTGCAAAACACGAAAAATTTCAAGAATTTTCAAATATTATCAAAACAGAAGACTAGAATAGAAAAATCTGATTTAAGTCCAACAATTCTTTGTCAGAGATAAATGGAATCAGTTAGCATATTTTTTCCGCCATAATTTATACGAAAGCGTGAGTGCTCGTGTGTGTGTATGAGCAAGAGAATTGTATCAGGATTGTCTTTTTAATCCTCAATAAATAACATTTATATAGGCTACTACCGTTGCCGAATGGGTTACAGGTTAAGGTATAAAGCACAACACTGAAAAGCATCTTTTTTGATATTTGAATATCGTTTAGTTTATTTTTGACAGCATTTTATAGTCTTTGGTCGTCGCTTTTAGCTATTCCTTGTCTAAATCAATTTTCTTATCGTTATTTAATAAGCTGTTTTCGTTGCGAGTCTAGTCACACAGACACACACATACGAACGAGCACATGGTTGGCTTGTGAGAGAGAGACAGAGTTTTGAGCATCGGCGATGGCAATGGCGTTATATTTTATGAGCATCCATTAAAAAATATTTGTGTAATATTCAGCTTAGAGCCGATGGCGTTTTTCACCGTTTATAACGAACGAGAAGCCGTATTTCAAGAGCTTCGTACACAAATCATACCTTCAAAATGCTTCAGTGTGAAATGTATGGAATCTTTGGTGAACTTCATGGCAGCCACGATGGCAGTGGTGCGATAGCCACGGTTATGCTTATGATGAGATTGTTATTGACAATTTATTCATGCCAAATGAAATTAATCAGCGCGACGAACATTTTTAACTACTTCTTTTAGTTGATTGCTAATGTGCGGTTAATAGATATTTTTACAAGCATTCCGATCGCTTTATGAGTGCTCATAACATGGTGCTCTGTCAACAGGCACTCAAAACGATATTCAATTAATACAATATTTTATGCGAATAACAAGCAAATATTACACGTCATCACACAGCCACCATTTGTGCGAATACCGTTTATTTTTTGCTTCGCATTTCGGAAGCCTTATGAAAACGATCGATTTATAGCAGAATGTCGAAATACGGACGGCATATGGGAATGCATCAATGCTCTGTATAATATTGTTAATTGGAATCAATAAAATTATAGCGGAAATCGTATTCCATCGGTAATTATAGTGAGGTGCATTATTCGAAAAGAAATTCCTTGAAGAGATGCATATAAGCATTAGGTTCACTAGCAGATGAAGTGAGAAGCACGTAGATTTCGAAGCAAGAGCATTTCAAATTAATTTCATTACCGTCTACCGATCGAATCTTTATGATTTACGAAGAATTAGAGTTAGAAAGGGCAAAGCCATCAATGTTGGAATTCAAGCACTGCTCCGTTGTAAACATAAATTGTTGAGCCATAAAAGAATAACTAACGAAATGAATAAACGTATTTATGCTCGAAATTTAACCCGCTTCAGTTTTCATATTGTTTATTGGCCCTTTTTTCACTCTCTGTTTTTGTCCGCTTTTACGATCCATTTGGGTTCGATGTGCCGAAATTTGTCAGAGTCAGGAGGGCAATGTGAAATGCAATAAAATAACATTTATACTACGAAAGGAGTTAATTGTAATGGTTGTAAAAATTCCTACCGTTTTTTTCTTCTGTTGGCTTGAAAATTGGAAGCTGATGAGAATTTTGGTTAACTTTTTCTCATTGTTCGAATTTCTTCTTTTTCGTTCAAAGTTTGTTACAATGTTACATTTGGTCCGTTCACACACATTCAACTTCTAATTAGGATGGCGCATCACAAGTGAAACGAATCGACGGTGTTTTTTCTCTTCTTGACATTCATAACTGATTGCCCAATTATTTATCATGTTAATGAGCACGGGTCTTGAAGCTTCAAAAGATGATCGAAATGCGAAAGGAGAAAAAAAACGGCCACATTAAAAAGGTGTTGAACATGAACATGCATCTAATGTGCGCTCCGAATGAGACAGCATCGTGCCATGAATAATTTTGCGGCATTCTAAAGGGTTTATTACTGCCGGTTGTATCAAGTTTTAAATCGAAATCGTTCGGTTCTTTTATCTCGTTTAACCCTTATTAATCAAAGTAAATTCCTCGTTTTGAAAGGCGTTTAAATTGCAATTTTCGAACGAGCTGGAGAAGCCATTTTTTGTTTCGATGCAAACAAATGAACGAACGGATGTGCTAAAAATGTGATTGTATTGAGTGTGAGTGTGTGTGTGCATATATGGTGATTTTGCAACTGGACGTTAATCCCGGACAGATAAAATTCGGCCCAAGAAGAAGAAAAACAAAAGCAAAGCCTTTGCCCATGATTTAAAGTGGAAAATGTATCAAGTCTGAGGAAGTTAAATAACAAAATGAGTAAAAAAAAACTACACACACAAGAAGGAAGCGTCGGCAATTCTACGGATTCAGGTAAAAATAACAGCTCGAAACCGACACGTACGACATACAAATCGACCAGATCGCATCAATATTATTTATACCCGAAATGCTTGTTTTCCCTTTGTTTTGTTGCCATTCGGTTTTTGTCGAAAAAGGCATAAAATAGAACATTAAGAGAAAAAAGGCAGAGAAAAAAATAATAATATTTCTATCGCCACCTATTCCTACCGAATAAAGTGTACGTTAGAGACATTGAAATGAATGAGAGCTGCCAATTGAAGGTTTCTGGTTCAGTTCACCAACGAAATAGACGATCCTCACATTTTTTCCGTACAAATCCCCATTGTTCCTCCGAGATTTTACTACGTTCAGATTTATTTCTTACTACGATTTATTATCAGCTCATTTTTTGTACGCGTCATTTTTTTGTCTGTTTTTTGTTGTTGTTGTTGAATACGTATTAATATAATCTCAGCCTAAACGTACTCAAAACTCTTTAGTTGTGGTTATTATCTTAACCGGTGTTGTTACTGTTTGTTGTTTCGACAATTGGTCATTGTCAACTGTCGTCGACGTCGTCGTCGTCGATGGGCAAACAAAAATATGAGAAAAGCCCAGACAAACACACTTCATTCGGACAAAATGTGCATATGACCGGGTTCCACTTGAAATGGAATGTCCAAATATTTTTTTTCGGTGCACTCAACACACGAACGGAGACACAACTATTGTAAATCGCGATGGAACACTCGTTGTTACCCGAAAAAAAAACACAGAGATAGAAGAAAAAAAGATGTATTTTTATCACAGGTTCTGCTAGTTCACAACAGGATAGCGTCGATAATGGAATAAAAGCAGTTTTTTCATGTCTTCTCTTGAGAGACGACAGAGAGAGAGAGAGAGAAACCGTCACCAGCAATACAATTGAAATGATTGGGATTTAAAGACACAAGCGCATCGTGTAAAAAATAGCTGTCGACATGAACAAAACATGTAAAATAAATAAATCGAGCGAGTGAGTGAATAAGAGAGGAGACGTGTACAACAAACCTCGCCGACAGACATACACTCTATTCATACCAACAGAGAGAGAAAGGAATCGTCATTTATATTTTTCTCACTGCTTGTTCCGTGCGTCTAGTTTGTTCATTTGTTATGATCGCTTCACATTCAGCTAGTTTTTTTCCCTTTTGTTTCGGTGAATTCCATTTATCGTTTGTTTACTCGTCATGTAAATACAAGAAGAAGAGTGAAGAGAGCGAGAGAGAAAACGTATGACCAAATGTGAAATAATAGCAATAATAATAAAACAGAATTTAATGACCAGAAACATGGAAAAAAGAGACGGGATACGAGTCACTTGAGCGACAATCACATGTTCCGTCCAAGAACCGAAGAGAAGAAAAAACCTGAGCACAAAACCACATTGCGTGTCGAGTAATAGATTTTGAGTGGAGTAATTTTGGTTTCACCAATCCAATATCCAAGGGAAAAACCATTTTAATTGGCAGATTTCATCAATTCTCGAACATAGACACGAAGAAAACAACGCCATGCCTTCAACATTAATCGTTTAAGCACCAAGAATGGTTTTGTTAAAGTCGATTAAACAATAAAATTCTTGTAAAACATCAGAGAAAGTGAAGGGAAAAATCTCAGCCCGAAAGCCGAAACCTTTCCATTCACACAGAGCATGAAATCGATCAGGAATTTCTGTGTGTGTGTGTGTTTTTTTTTTGCATAATCATCGACCTATAAAAAACCATTAGAGGGGCAACGATCAAACGAACCAGCCATTTCACGCATATCTTCGCTGTGACACATTTGTGACAGGTAAAACTATTGAAAACGCTTTAAACGAAAAGCGATTCGTCATTGATCTAATGAGTTTTGAATTTCAACAAAGTCCCTATTCTCCCATTCGTTCCAACTTCTGGGCTTCGGATTTCAGCGGCCAAAGATGAGCTGATCTCAAAATATCAATCATTTTCTCTGATGCTTATTTTCAAGTTGGTTTTTATCTCGCTTCATGTTCTTGATGTTTTGTCGGAAAAGAGGATAAATGTTTAGGAATTGCATTTTTTTTCGACAGAAAATGAGAATGAGTTTAACAAGCGGAAAAACAATGATTTTCATTGCATGATGAAATTTGACCGAATATGCTCAACTTCCAACGAAATTTGACGATGCGATGCACTAAACATACATCATATTGCAAATTTTATTATCACAAGAGGTGAGGTTGATACAATTCAATCCGTAGAAAATGCAAGAGAGAGAGAGAGAAAGAGAGAGAGAGAGAGAAAACAGCAGAAAAATCACAATCGACTTATATACACTAGTAAAGATCCGTATTGAATGCGCTCCTTTTGTGCGTTGGTTTGCTTTTGTTTTGCTTAGCTCAGTTTGGCTCGGATCGTTTTCTCTCTGCACATTCAACAAAAAAATTTCTACACTATATATATATATACAAACCGACGAGAACGATCATCCTACACATAAACACACATATATTTTACACGTTTTTCTAACGAAGACGAATAAAATGCATCAACAACAATTAAAACGAAGAAAAAAAAAGAGAGATGCATCTAACGAGCATAAGGAGCATTGAGCGCACAAAACAGAGCGACGAGAATAAAATAAAAGCAAAAAGAATGTATATACGGTGTCTGATGTGCAACAAGTTGAACAATTGCCTACCATTCGTACGTGTGTGCATGTGTCTGTGTGTGTGAGTGTGGAAATGTGAACACAAAAGAGATTCTCTTCATCGTCGTTGTCGTTGTCGTTGTCGTTGTCGAAAAAGAAAAAGACTTTGTCGAAGAAAATGCACAAGTATACGGCTTTACCGTGTTCTCCTTCCTTCATGCAATTGTATGAATGTGATGCATGGTGTTCCTGTGCTATTGACGATCTCGCATCTTGAACATGTGAATGACTCTTCTCTCTGTGCCTCTATGGCTCTGGCTCTCGAGCTGTCGATGTGTGCATATGTGTATGTGAACGAGAACCATTATGAAAGGCGATTGTGTTGCTGCATGTGCAGCTGAACGACTTGTGATGGACGACGCACACGAATGAATTTTTTGGTGTTTTTTTTTCTCTTTTCGCTTCTTCATGAAATCGGGAATTGAGAAGTGAAAATAATCGTGGTACATCGATGTTGATCCGCACCAATACTGATGCAATGCAGCACATCGGCATTTCGATAGACGTCAAAGAAGTAGATCGAACGTAAGCATCAAAGTAACAACAACAAAAATGGATGCTGTTGCACACATGAACAAAAAAGCATACACGATGCATTCAAATCGGGGTTTATGTGGGTTTCAATTGAAAAACTGCGATTTTTCTTCAATTTTTCATAAGAAAAAAAAACTTAAACAAAGATCATATTTCAATCGTATTCAAAGCGACGTGCATAACAAATGAAAATTGATGAAAACACAATACAAGTTGTCGATCATTCGATTGAGCTACGTTTGAAACCTACCTGTCCAAATTCGGTAACACGGGTGCAATACAACTTTCTTAATTTAATCGAGAAATCTCTTCGGTTCACTCGACTTTTTCTTCTACTTCTTCTGCTGTTTCTATCTATTATCTATCGTTTCTTTGAATCGATTTGCAGAAGAAAAAAAATTCAGTAAAAACTGTATTTAAGTTGAACTTTCAGTGTTTATCTATTCACTTTAAGAACACACACACGGTATCTATTCATAAAATGTGTTCAGTCACCGGACAAATAATATTCATATTTATTTATTCTTTTTAACTTCGATTCTTTCTGTTTCGTTATCAATTTTGCATGAAATTTTTATTTACAATTTAATTTCGGTGGCGCCTTTGTATATTTATGAAAGAATTTTTTTTTGTGATTTTTTGTTTATTGTTTTTGACCTATTTTTGCACTAAATCGCTCGTGTGATGTTCGTTGTATTCGTCAAAAATGTTATTAACATTGTCCATTCAGATTAAATAAAACACTGCTAATAACTGTGAGTTGTAAACAAAAAACAAGACAAGACATTCCATACGCGTTCCGATCTGATCTCTTTCGCTTTTCACTTTTTCTTTGCGCGATCTACAGATGTTTCGAATATTTGTGTTTCAATTTAATCGAACAGGAAAAAAGAATCGAATTAATTCAAATAATTGAAGCACAACTTAATTTTTGCAGCGATGACAATGAACATATCAATTTATGGTCGATTGATTTGATTCAATAATATTATTTAATCGATTTGTGGGTGATTCGTTTCGTTCGAGAATCGATTTGACTGAGGCTGTCTTGACTTAAAGATGTGCCAAATGTGCTGGGTTGCGAGCGTTACGATCCGTGAAACACACTTAATGAACTGATTCACTGTGTTATTCAACTTAGACTGAAGCGAACGAAGCATGAGCAGGCAAACAAAACAAGAATTCAGAATTTATGTCTTGTACACCGCACACGCATGAAATCACACAAGTGTATGGAGATCCGAGTTCTTGTGCGACTATAAGAAACACACACATACTCATTCACTCATCAACTCATAAGCGAACGTGTTCGAGCGCCCGTCCAACGAGTTGAGCGCTAGCATACATGCCCAGCGAAATATATCGCACAACAAATATGTGAACAACAACACATGTGCAAATGGATATATGTATCCCGTTTGCAGTCGAACAGTCAAGTTTCATGCTGCTTACGAGAGAGAGAGCATATCCAAAGAGAACAGAACGATACTTTTGACATTTGTTTATGTTTCATGTATAGGATTCCAAGGCGTTGAGCTATCGGTTATGTTGGTAGTGTATTCGATCGGATAAAAAAAACATATGAGATTTTGTTTACACATTCGAACTAGTATCTTCGGAAGCTTTCTTTTTCGAAATTCAGTCCATTCATTCGAATTCACAGAAGAATGTGAATTGGATAAATCAAATTGAGAACATGCATGATGCTGATGTTTTTTTTTATTTCCAACCTTTTTTTGTCAATGTCCAAATTTGTTCAAACAAATTTTGCTCAAAAATGCCGAAAAATATATCAGTTTATTTAAATGAAGCAATGAATTTACATCTTGGGAAATTACTAACAGTATTTACGATATATATATGCCAACGATGATCCTTACCTCCGAAAGTTCAAGTAACGGCGAAAGTTGTGGAAAGCTACGGACGGGAGCATGGACTCAAACCATCATCAAGCTTTGGCGTTGCATTGGCTACACCGCTACCAACTGCCAAATTCAAAATTGGAAATCTTTCGCGTGAAGGAAATCTCAACTGAAAAACATTCACTTCAACATAAAGCTAAGTACACAGTTCCTTGTGAAATGAAAAAATTTCTCCGGTGAAATTTTCACCAGTGATCTTTGTATCAAGTTTTTTTATATTCAAATTGCAAGTATAATGATTTTTGATATATAAAACATTTAGCTGCTATCATTATCAACACAATACATCAATAAATTTGTGTTTTGAATTTATTCTTCTATTTATTTTCGCCTCTACAAAATTTTTCACGGTCGTGAAAAATTTTTCGCGTGCAAAATGCACGAGAAAAAAATTTCACGACCGTGAAAAAATTTGCTGTGACCGAAATATATAGAAGAATAAATTCAAAACACAAATTTATTGATGTATTATGTTGATAATGATAGCAGCTAACTGTTTTATTCATCAAAAATCATTATACTTGCAATTTGAATATAAAAAAAACTTGATACAAAGATCACTGGTGAAAATTTCACCGGAGAAATTTTTTCATTTCACAAGGAACTGTGTACTTAGCTTAAATTGAAAAGCATGATGGTAGTACGAAATTATTTTTCTTTTTAATTTCAATTCTTTCAAGTTTATAATAAGGCTAATTTATTTCAATCTTGTTCATTGTTAACGAATACTAGCCATCCAAAAAAAATTTCACTAATCTCTTTGATTTTTTAAATTGTTTGGGCAAAATATTCAAAGATCATAATAAGACAAACCGATTTGTGTTTGTTTCTAAGATGAGAATTTATTTAATGTTTTTATATGTTTCGTACACGAATTTCCATTTCAAATCATGAATCTACTATATTTTCCCTGTAGCAAACAGTTTACTTGTTTGTGAAATTCAATCTTTCAATCACGTCATGTGTTGCTCAATCTTTTTTTTTAAATAAATCGTCTGGTGAAAAAAGCCAGCTTTGATTGAAAATAGGATTGTCCGATTGTTAAAAGAACTTTGTTTCTAATGGGAAATTCCCATTGGGAATACAAATTCTTCAGCTAAAACATTTGATTTTTAATTCTTTTTTAATGAACAAGGAAATGAATTAAGGAAATCTATTCAAGAATGTTTTACTGATCCATAATTTCATCATTTAAAGGTCAAATAATTCGACAAGTGTTTAAATATTCGCTTACTTTTATTTTATGAGAATTTGAATGAAGTTAATAGAACGCTTAAACTTCATAAAACTTCTACCTAAAATCAATCATTTTTAAAATTATTCACACTAATGTTTAAACTAAAAAATAAGATGGTATACGATCTAATGACTCAAATAAAATCTCAATGAATGAATTATAATTCATCAACGTCATGATTGGAGTCTGAGTCCATGGAATCAGTGCAAATTGATAGCTCAGATGAGTCTTGTGCCACGGAAGTTTCGTTGCCTGTTGTGCCACTATCGAAATCGGTTAGTGCGGGTGAAGAGGCCAGAGCATTTCCGGTGGGAGTTTTGTCATTCCCTCCGACCCGCGATTCTGGATTAGCATTCGGTGGCTGTACTTGGCATTGGCGAATGATTGCCAAACGCTGCTGTGTCATTTCCAAATGATGCTTTCTCCACTAGAAATGGCGAAAAATGTATCAGTTTATTTGAAGTAAAAATAAAGCAATGAATTTATATCTTGAGACAGTATTTCTACAGTAAATTTCTACTGATAGTATTTATGATATATGCATACCATGATCCTTACCTTGATCCTCCTGTTCTGAAACCACACTTTCACCTGATAAAAGAAAAAAAAACATTTTCTAATTTAGTTAATAGGTTTAAAATATTCAAACACAAAGGAAAATCAAAAGAAAATGGTCTAAAGATATGATCCAGAATCAAATTATAATTTGACAATAATATTGATTAGATTTAATCAAACTTACTTGAGCCTCAGTCAATTGTAGTGTGTGCGCGAGATAAAGTCGTTCGGGTCCAACCATATACTGTTGTCGTTCAAATTCGGCTTCTAATCGCTCAAGCTGCTCTGGAGTGAATATCGTCCTAACTCTTTTGCTCTTCAATGATGATTTTCCTTTTATCACGTGTTCTAATGATGGACGTGCAGTAATTAAATGTTTGAAATGAGTTGTTTGTGCTAATAAAAAAGGTAAAAAGATAGTATAAACAAAGATTCAACGAACCATTCTTGTTGCGTTGATCCTTTCCATGGAATGGTGGAAAATTTGGGCTATTTTTCGAATGGAATTGCTGCTGAAGACTTTGCAGGGCTGAGGTTCCGTTGTGATTGGCCGTGTTTAAATTGTTATTGTTATTCATGTTATTTGTCGGTTGATAAAAATGAGGCGGTTGCGGATGTGATCCTTGCAGGTGATGGTGTGTAAAAGCCAACGGGATTCGATTCTGAAGCATTCGGTTGTCGCTGTCAATATTGCCAAACGGTTTGTTGTGCATCGGATAATTTTGGTTATTATGAATCGACAAATTCATTGCATTCAACTCTTTTTGTTTCATATTTCCTGCCTCGATATTGTTTGCCGCTTGGTTTTTCTTTTTTAAGCCCAAAATTGATGCGATCGTAAATGATTTTCCCGTCGATGCACTGAGTCGTTCCAATTGTGTTTCGTCCAATTCGCACTCTGGTCCAATTCCACTGTTTGCCTGATGTGTGCCACTCATTGGTGATTGTGGGAGTGCCGTATTACTGTTGGTTGCATTTCGTATGGCCAAAAAATTCGAGATGTAACTCATGTTATACTTTGGATTTTGCAACATTTCACTCAACGGTTCGTTTAATTTGAGAAATTAGGTGATGGCTATTGATTACAAAAAACGAAGAAAAAAAGATACGAAAGATAAATAAACCTTAATTGTGCAATATCATTTCAAAGGGAATAGTAAAATAAGTTGAGCACATCGCATCTCGATAGAGGGAGAAAAGAAGAGATAAATACAGAAAATGGTGCGACAATTTTCTAATGAAATTTAATCAACCTGCTGAAGTTTACTGTAAAATGGCTTCGTATCGTCTGGATTTAATTTTCCATTGAAAATGGCATTTGAATGGGAATTGTTACATAAATTTACTCTAGCAGGAACTATCATTCGATAGGCGCTGTGATGCACCGACGGCCATCAGCATAAATTATATGTCAACTACCTTTTACTTCATTTAGCGAATGTTTTTTTCATTTGTTTTACTTTCTGTGCGCTCTAAAAATAAATAAACTTCGTAAAAGTAGGTTTTGAATTGCTGAATAGAAGAGAAAAAAAATAAGCGACTCCGATTGAAATTGAGGAAACGCTTGATGCCACATGAAAACTAAAACTATTGTGAGATTCGCAGCAGAGCGATCATTTAAACAATGACAACGCAAAGAAATGTTGAGTTGCATTCAAAATAGTTTCATATACTCCGTCGTTGATATCACATCACATCGAAAATTATAGCCTAATGAGTGTGTTTATCCTGCATGAAATTCCACATTCACAAGAAGAAACACAAACACCGACCATATCGGATTTCAACGTATCACCGTACTTCATCACCAGTGTCACCAATAAATTAGTGAACGTTACGTTTTTTTCTTTTTTTTAAGCAAACAAACTGCAGTTTCTGATGAGGGTTTTGGTTCACTTTTTTTTTGGAAGAAAAATAATCGACTTTAGTCAAAGTATACTTTGACCAAATGAGATTTTGATCGAAATTATTTTTAGAAAATCACACTTCAAATTTATTTCAAACTTTGGAATCCAAAGGCAATTTCAGAGCCGCAGGAATTCACGTAAAAATCATAGTGTCGCCATTTATTGTAAAAAAAAACTAAAGAAAAAAAACACTTTTGCAACATCAATCACACTTTGCCGACGGCTATCTATTGCCCAAAATTTACGCAAGAAAACTTTTGGGTCCATTTGTGGTTTTATCAAGGCCAAAAGCCTAGATTTTGATTTTTTTTTTGGTGGAGTTATTTTCTATTCCACTTGTTTTTCTCTCCAAATTGAAATTCGATTTGAAAATTAAAATATAAAAATTTTCCTTTACCTAAAATACACTTTTCGTTTTTTCGATAGGTTTTCTCTATCCGCTTTTCACTTTCACAAAAAAAAATAATTTGAATTTCCCCGTCAATTTACACTTTCCGATACTCCAAAGATTATTTCCACTATAATTGCATATTTCAATCGAATGATTTATCCACAAATTGTCCACAGCGTTGAAAATATGGCAATTATTCCTTTAATAAAATAGTTAACATAGTTCGTGCTTCACTGTGAATAAATCGATAAACAATGTTGCTAGGATCAATGATTCGATAAAATGTTGCGATTCAAATAGCAATCATTCAACGACACAGTTGAATCAATTGAATTCTAACACCCGAAAAATGTCTCTTTTGCAAATTCAACACAAAGTCATTTCACAAATAGCTCACGTTTCCATCTTCCGTGAAGATAAAATTGGCAAAATTGTCGTATTGAAGAATGTGACTGTGATTTGTAAATGATCTGATTAAAATGTTTTTGTGTGTGCGGTCTGACAACAGTTGGCGTAATGACAATGTGTTCACACTGCAAACATTTTGTATGCTATGATAACGTTTTGTTTCTTTTTTTCCCTCTTTATGGGATGCACGGAGCGGCTGCTGCTGCGTGGTGTATGTGTGAGCAGAGAGTGAGCACCTTCAATGGTAAAGCAGCAACCGTAATGATTCTATCCAAAAAATAGCACGACCGCCAGTGCCGTTGCCTCTGCTGTTGAAAAAGAGAGAAGGAAATTGAAATAAAAACAGAGGCAACCAGCCACACGCGCACACAAATACTCAACGTGCACGCACACACAAAACACACAAACACACACACAACCACGCACATATAGCACGACGGGCAATGGAAAATCCAAACCCAAAAATGAATGCGACGTGCTCGCATCCAAATGTTTCGTAACCGAATACACATATTTCAATCATCATTAGGCTAATATACCCTTGGCAAACAATTCTATTTTATAAAATGGAGATGTTGTGAGCGCGTTATGAGGGAGAAATGGATATTTTCATAGATTGTTGGCAGCGGAATTTTCTATTTATATACATATCTCGGGCATGTATAGGGAATAGAGCTTTTCGAGAGAACGTTGTACATGGAAGCCAATTACTTATATATACGCGTCCATAAACATTTTGCGTCAATTTGCCTGAGGCGTACGAACAAGTAGCAAAAAAAAGACACAATCTCCATTTTGTGGGCACAGAGGGAGTATGCGTAAGAGTCAAACGAGCCAGAATAGACAAAAAGTATATTTTGGGTGCATTTCATTCGCTTTGGTTTCATTCGTCCACAGTTTGAATCAATGCCAACAACTAATTTGATGATTGTACACACATTTTCGGCACAAAGAATCTTCTAAATTACTTTGAATGTTTCAATTTGTAATATACCATAAATTATTGGACACAATGTAATTGATATGTCCTGGGTGGAGAGCAACAATAATTAAATATGAACGAAGATAATGGGCATAATTTGTGTTTGTAAGCACACTTTAGTGCCATTAAATTCGGCCAATTCGAGGAGCAATCGAACGGAATGATTGTGACTTTGTACCGTCTCTTTATCTAAAAGGATGTTTTGTTTCAAGTTTCGGCACGAGAACGAGAGCAAGAGCGAATAGAAAGAGTAGAGTGAGAAAGCGAAAGAGAAATTCATCATGTGTCAACGTGCAGCATTTGAAATGTTCCATCATCAAAGGGCAAAATATGTAGCGGAGCGTCAATGCAAGCCATAGCAATGGCTATGTGTGGTGGAAATATTTCGATCAAAGCAAGTTAATGATTTAACTAAATTCATTAATTCATTGTTGCAACCGAAAACCCACCCCGAAAGGAATGTGCAGAATTTGTGTTGGCAATTTTGTCTTTGTCATCGAAACCGCTCATTAATGTGCAATGTGTCTAGATGTCATTCAGAAATAGTTCACGTTTAATTTGTATTACAACGATTTATTTCCTCGTTCCACAGAAAAAAATCGAAACAAAATGAGTTTACTCTAAATCAATGAAAGAAGAATGAATAGAGCCAGAAAAAAATTGAAAACGGCCGATTACATAAAGTCGAAGAAACGAAACAAAAAAGCAGCAAAAGCACCAACAGCAGCATATTACATATTTATTTATTCATTTACTGGGCGGTTTTTATCAACATCAACGGCATAATCCACACACTCATACACGCTCAATTTAGCACATCACTTTGCGTTGATTTTGTGCCAATTTAAATCGACCAAATATGAAGCCAACCAAAATATTGACGGTATAAACAAAAAAAGAAACGAGAGGGAGAGAGAGAGAGGGAGCATCCTGAATATAAACACATCAAGCACATGAATGGTTTTGTGGGATAGAATAAAAATATACCGCACTCACGCACACACACTCACTCGAAATCGTTGTCATCGCTGTTGCCGAATAATTGGCAATAAACAGAAACCAAGCGCAATAATCCATAGCATGAAAAAAGGAAAGGCAGAAAAAATCATCCCTGAAAATATTTCAAGCACCGCCTTTTTTATTCGATTCTACGTGTGTATTTGTGTACACAAAATTGTATGGGCTAATGATAGCGAGTACACATCATCATTTTCCCCACCAAAGCGCGCGGCTCGTGCATCTGTGTGCGCAGTTTCGTGCATATGACGAACGCATCGGTGTGTCTGTGCCTGTGTGTGCGCGCGCGTGCCCGAGTATATGTGTGTGTATACGAGCTGTGCTGATTGCTTGTACGATGGTGAAGAGCAACGAACGTTGCTGTATTATGAAAATGGCAAATAAAAATACTAACCAAGATGCTTCTTCAACCTTTCATCCGGGTGAATTGCACGAGCGCTCTAATGTGTTTCAACCAGACAAATACATCTTCATCGTTTTTAAAACGATTTATTCGAGTTCCCTCCAGCCCATTTTTTTTGCTTCTTGGAAAGCCTTTCCAACCAAAAAACGATACATTAAAAACTGTAGTACATGCCAATGATGCTTTTGGCCATATTTTCCCGGTCAACAACGATAAACACAACAATTTAGTAAAATGAAATTGAGTGAAATTCTCTGCAGTAAAAACAAAGCACATACTTGTATTTCGAATCGATTGACAATGGGAATTGAACGAAACACTCGAAAATCGGAATGAACTATTTAATTGATCTCAGAATGTTTGAGCGTGTTATTTTACAAAAGCATTGCACCCCAAAATGGGCTACAATAACTTTGAGGTTTTCCTGTTCAAACATTTTCGCCTGTGCACTTTTGGCAAGGCTCCAATCAATTTGCAAATCGAGAAATTCAATCGACCCCAAACGTTCTAATTTCACAAACAAACGAGGTCTTATTTTTGGTTAGACAACTTGACGATCACATTCGACGATTCTCGTCGTTGGTTTAATGCTTTTGGAACGTTTTTAATTAAATACACAGTTTCAATTCACTCTCCAGCTTATGGCTATCATCATCGGCTGCTGCATACTGCTAAAATACTTCATGCTACACGGCTGCTCTATCCTCGATAAATACATGGCGATTTGACTGTTTCCATAACAACAACTAGCCGTTAAATGTGTCGTTCGTCTGGACAGCATATGATTTAATGAACTTTATCCGTTTAGCGGTATTGTCACATAAAACCGTTTTGCTGTTGTAGATAACGGTAATTACATTATGTCTGGCGATTTCACGAAATTCCATGGTCTATGGTAAATTATCGTCATGCTACCTCTCTCTTCTCTCTTCTCTTTCTCTGTCTCTCGCTCTCTACAATAATGAATTTCCATTTAATTGGAGAGACAAAAAAAATCTGGTATGGTTTTTTATCTACTTTAATATCTACTCTTTGATGATGAACATTGTTGCACTCTGAACAACGGGGAAAAAAACTCATCGATTTATGACTACAAATAATATACTTGACATTCGCATAGCTAACGTTCTGCTGCTGCATGCAAAAAATCCGAAAATTTATACATAAAACTACTTCAGTTTCATCAGTAACATTTTCAACAAAAATTCAGCTTTGAGTTCTTTATGTTGCAATTTGTTTATATTTCATTCAATGTAATTGATATCAATGAATTAAAATTAATTCGTTGACCCAAACTCAAATGGTATTGAACCAGCAAAAAAAATCCAATTATCCACTGAAAAAAGAACGAATCCAGCAACCATTGATGTTGAAATAATTGCATTTAATTGCTGATTGTTCACTGATTGAAATATCACATTCAAGTGATGAACAATAAATACAAATTTTTTATTTTAATAAATTGTTTATTTTGCGGCACTCTGTCCCAAAAGGCACGCACAGTACATAAGAGCCAATGCAAAAGTCAATTGATGCGCATAAGTAGCGCCACCTCTAATGATTACGGAGAGTTACCATAAGTCGTATGCAATTGATGTTGAGAAAAAGAAGAAGAAGTAGACATTCTATTCATTTACATGGCAATAATGACAATCAGTAGAGATGGTGCTCATGTGCCGATCATATCACTGTTACAACCCTTCGTCTGTCCTATGGCGAGCAATTAAATGCAATTTATTCAACATTTGATTCGTTGGAGTTGCGTTAAAAACTTGTTTCCTTGTTGAAAATGAATTTCCATAACATTCATCATTACCAAATTTGAAAATGAAAATATTTCACTCATATTTTAGCATTAAATTTACATTTCATTTCCAACGCAGAATCTAAATACATTGAAGTTCCCTTTGGATGTAGCGAATTTGCAACAAAATTGCTTCAAAGTATTCGAACATTGAGACAACAAACTAACAGAAAAAAAAACTATGCACTTGATTATGAAAAAGTGCAATCCATTTCGAAATGTTGAAAATGCGCTGCTGGTTTTTCTGCATTTGCTGTTTCGGTGGTCTTTTGCTCCGGTTACAGATGTTGTACCCTTCGGAAAAAGTGGCCGTAATGCACATGAGCGCATTAGTTGCGATGGTCCGCTTTGTGAATGAACAATTTTGGGTGAACGCAATGAATGCCATCAAATTATTTCCGCTTAATAAGTCAAAGCGAAATCATATTAAATTCTGTTGTTAAGTTGTTATTAAATCTTTAAAATTTCAATTGGAATGACGGCGGCATTGATGACGACGGCATTGGGAGCAACAGCAGCAGCATCAGTAGCAGTAGCTTTCAACGATGTGCAATATTGTATTTTTCGGCGCAGGCACTAATGATAGGGTCATTGTCATACAAGTGTCTTGTAAAATTTGTCATTATTACGTTTTGCTCTTTGATTTACAAGCAAAAACACTCGCAACAATCTGTTTATGTCGAACACGTGCAACGCGCATTCCATTTATCATTTTGAGCATCAAGTGAAATCAAACATATTGTCCACGGTATTTATTAGGGGTAGAATGAAAAGCACCGCGCCGTGCCGCACGAAACCAACGAGGGATGCGAATGAAACGATTGAAAGTGTAACCAATATGAAGACTAGTTGCTATTGAGTTGATCGCATTACCGTATTGGTGGTCTCATTACTGCATGCCTCTCCCGTATTCTTGTCGTGAATGAGCATTTTTGCTGGTCGACATCAAACCCACAGTCAACCGTGTGTCGTTCGAGCAGCACATCAATGCTTGGTGTAAGGGTGGATGAGAATATAAATGAGTGTTACTTTTTCACAACAAATCGCTTCACTTTGGGTTTGCTGTTCAACGCAAGGACATCTGCACCACCCAACCGGAACGAAAAATATCTATTTTTACGCTATTTAAAAGCCATAAATTAATTCTCGTTGAATGAATCGAAATTAAAGCGAATCTGACATTATTCGAGTCCTTTGTAAACAAGACGTGAATGGAAAATCCACTTGCACTTCGCGCGAGTGGACTGGTGTCAAAGCGTATAATATTCAATTATTAATAACCAAATATTTATCATTTTTATTAATTATTATCAACAATAAAATGAGCAATCATTGGATGCGATATTTGTTTTCACGGTTATTGACTACAATTGCTGAACAAATATTCCCCTCGTTATATAACGTTTGGCATCGTTTCTTTTCAATTAGCATCGCTTGATGGTGATGATGGTTGCCGTGACAAAACCAACAAATGCAATTAAAGTGTGAACATGAATGTACATCGGCAAAAAAAATAGGCAAATTGAAAAGGAGTCTTCAGTTTAGGAGACATTTTTCAATGTCGAATCGACGTTGTCGATCCAACAAAGTCTGATTATCAACCTCTCCGACAATTGAACGCAACAAAAATTCACCATCATTTAATCTGAATCATCCAACTATTTTATTAGTCTAGCAATGTGCCTATGCAGCACTTGAAATGAACCCCAATGAAATAACGTTTCGATCTCGCAGCGATAATAATGTTCGTACAGCAAAAACAAGTTTCAACCTGAAATTAAATTTATTACGATTTTTTTCCCCGCCTGTCGGTTGACTATTGCCAAGCAGAAACTACGTTGATGAATACCCTATTTTGCAGCTATATTTTCTGTGACACAAGACGACGTAATGAACTTTAAACTAAATTCGAATATATTTCACATCATTTTGTTCAAACGGATATCAAGAGTCATTCTAACGCATGAATAATTTAGCGAAGCACCTCTCTTTCTCTCTTTATCTCACTCCATCTCTCTCTATCTATCTCTATGGCGTAGTCCAAATATGTTCTTAATTTTTTTAAATCGAAATTAGCGTCTTCAGATGAAAGAGCAATTACACCAACAGCTTTTATTTTCATTAACATATTGAACAACTGAATAGAGGCGGAATTCACATGATAGTTTTCACTTTTGAACGGAGTGAATAAAATCAAATTAGTTTCGTTTTTCTCCCAGAAAACTGAGAAAACTTGCTAAATTGCGTATTTTAATTTAGATCATGAAGTGTTTTCATCTAAATGCCGGCTGCGTGCTCGAATAATAATGATTCACCAGTTTGAGTAATTGCTTCAGAAGTGTTCAACGATCAACAAAGCACACCATAAATTAGATACCAATTGAAATTAATGAAAAGCATGAACCGACATCAATCGGCAGAAAATTAAGGAAATATTCATATATTTATGAGCTTCATTCTTGAACACTTCACAATAAATAGCCTTCCTTATTGATAGATAAATTAGAACGAAAATGTAAACATAATGGAAAAAAATGCCCCACAAATGCTTATTTCCGTCAAAATATTATTATGAATTGTTTGGCTCCTGCAACCAAAGTGATAATTCGAATGAATAGTGCCACAAAGATAGTGTGACGAAACATTTGCCGTTAGATAATAGTTTCGTGATATTTGTGAGAACTCTAATCGGCTTGGAGTGTCATATTTGTAAGGGACAAAACAAAGCCTAGATCAATACACGCATTTTCATATCATACGATAGATATTTATTGCTTAGCACTGGAATGCGATGAATGTGCGTAGATTCGGTGCAAAACAATCTAATTTACTATAATTGTCGAATGAAATGGGCCAATACTATACCGACAATCATACGAGAGGTCGACACTCAATTCAAAAATATATACGTCACTTATAAGGTAAATATTTTTCTACCTCCTGGAGCCGATTTGAAGGTAGCAGCCTCGATATGATAAATACGATATAAATGACATTTTAATGATTTTCTAATGTGCTCGTGTTTGATTAGGTATCGGCACGTGAACGCTTTTTTTCAATCCAATTGATTTATTGTGATCGGTTATTATATGGCAAGTGTGAAGTAGTTTTTGCACAATCACATCTAAGTACGTGTGGATCGTATATCAAAATATTTACGGAACAAAAACAAGGTAAGGTTGTACAGTGAAAAAGCTTGATGTAAAACGAAACAGAGATTTTGACGCGTTTCCAACAAATAGTTCGCGTGCAATGTGCGCGTTAAAAAAACAAACCCTTTTTAATGATTCACATCGTAAAATTTGATCAGAAATTGCGTTAAAAATTAAAACTTTGAAGAGGATATTAGATAGCTGAACATATGAATCAAAATATTTACTTGTTTACTTTCTTCCGGCCTTTTCTCTAATGATGCAATTCGAATTGCGTTTTGACTAATATGAAGAAAAAAGTGGGCAAATCCACTTGAGAATCGTACATCCATTGAACGACGTAAAATTTTGAAATGGCTGTACTCAATGATTTGGCTATCGATTGATATATCGATTCGTGATAAGACAATTGATCGATTGGTATAAAAGGCCAGCGGATATTCTGAGAGTCCACCAGTGAACTTTATCAGTGCTTAAATCAGTGTCAAAACCTAAAGTATCTATATCAAAAGTATGCAAACGACAGAAGTTCGATTTGTGGTTCTGTTTCTATTCTTGTACAGTGGTGTAGAGGCAAAGTTTCGCGAATGTGGAGAATTTGATCCGAATGGCATAGTTGCACGTACAATAAAAGAAGATTTGAAGGTATTACCATTCCAAGACGAATTGAAAAAGATTTTCGATGCCTTTGACAAAAATGATAACGAGCGTATGGAAGAGGCTTATAAATCATTGGAAAATATCGAAATCAACGATGTAGAAGATTATGCAGCTGATGTCATCAAATTTGTGGTAAGAGCAGTTTTCCTAATAATGGATGTTTTCGATTGATTTTTCATATTGAATATTTTTGCTGAACAAATGAATGCATTTTGTTGTGATTTTAATGCTTTTAATAAAAGTTAATTTATTTTTCTATTTCGTTAATTCAATTTTAAAGCCTGATCGCATCAAATCTGAAGGTTATCCTTCAGAAGTACATCAGGTACAGACAGATGATGGATATAAATTACAATTGCACCGCATTCCGTATGGAAAAAATTCGCCCAAAACTGATAAACCAAGACCACCTGTATATTTAATGCACGGTTTCATGGATTCGTCCAATGGCTGGATCGTGTTGGGACCAGAAAATTCTTTAGGTTCGCTACTTGCTATTCTAGTCTTTTCTAAATAATTTACAGAATTCTTGATGGGAATTGACCTGCATTTCCATTTTTCAGCTTACTTGCTTGCAGACGAAGGCTACGATGGTAATTTTTTGCCGTAGAATAGTCGTTTATAAAGGCATTTCAACATACATATATGTAAAAGTATGATATTTTCAGTCTGGATGGGTAATGCGCGAGGAACCGAACCATCACGTGAACATGTACGCTTGAAACCGAATGGGTTAAAACAAAAAGAATTCTGGTCATTTTCGTGGCATGAAATTGGAGTTTCTGATTTGCCCGCATCAATTGACTACATTTTGAATGAGACGAAATTCGAGAAATTGAGTTACGTTGGATTTTCACAAGGAACCACCTCATTCTTTGTATTAACATCGATGCGACCCGAATATAATAACAAAATCATCGAAGCGAATTTGTTGGCGCCTGTGGCTCTTTTGAAAGGACATAACAGTCCACTGTACAGTGTCATCGCACATTTCTACAAACCACTCAAGAAAGTGTTTGAAATCTTACGGATCTACAAGCTTACCATTAGCAATAAATTATTGTTGAAAATTTCTGAGGTAGCGTGCAAAAAAACCGTACACTCCACTCCATTTGCTTGTAACCTCGTTCTCTCGCTATTGGATTCAAGCCAAATCAATTGCGTAAGTAGTTTGAGAGCTTTGAGAGCAATAATTTTTTTTCGTTCAAACTTTAATCCTGAATTAACGATATAAAATTAAATTATATAATTTTTTTTACTTCAGACGAGCTTGCCATTCATCCTCGTGAACACACCAGCAGGCGCAGCTTTGCGACAAGGCATTCACTACATTCAGCTGATTCGAGACGGTGGTTTTCGTCAATTCGACTACGAGGACAAGAAAGTCAATCAGAAAATTTATGGAAGTGACACTCCACCGCCGTATAACTTGACTCAAATCAACGTCCCAGTGCATTTCATCCACTCAAAAGACGATAACACAGCATCATTCGAAAATGTGATGCAAATGAAAACAATGCTACCAAATCTGAAGAGCACATACCTCGTTCCGATTGCCGATTTTTCACACGTCGATTTCATCTACAGCCGCTATCTGCGCAAAGTAAACGACCATATCATTAGAAACATTAACAAATCCAATCTAAAATGATTGGAAAGGATCAACAAGAAATTGATGTTGAATAACTAAACTAAGCGTGATAACATTTTTTGTGAAAATGTGTGAAAATTCAAAAATTCAATAAAGTTTCTACTCGCTGTTCGCTTCTTTGCCAATTATTTTACAATTCAAAATGCACTTTAGTCGATCGCTCGAAATGCACTTATCAAAACACAAATATTATTCTTGAACTACTCGAGGTGATAGTTGAATAAATAAAACTCAAATGATATTTTGATCAATTTCTTGTACCTCTTTTGTTAAAACTGTTTTGTTTGTATTGCACTTGAACTTTATCACCTAGTACATTCACTTTGCATTCTTGTGTTTCCATCAAGATGGATATCAATGTGCAACCAGTTTTGAATGTTTAGAAAAAAATATTTTTGTGCAAAATCATCTTAGATCCTTAAATTCTAACCAAATTAATTGTGTAAGTAAAGAACATTGTTTTGATGAATCAACAAAAATAATAATTATAAATTGTTTTATTTGATAAGTTTGCCATCAATTTGGGTAGGCACACCATCTGGCAGTTCTCTAAACCAGGATTCATACTACAATCAATCGATGCGCAATGATGGATTTCGTCCATGCCAAAGCAAATAAAGAGAATCACAGCTTACAGTCCGATTTGCCAAATGTAAAATCAAGATATGTTATTCTATTGCCCAATTTAACGTCATGTCTGCTTTGCGTATAGTCGCTACGTATGAGAAGGTTTAAATGACAAACTTATTAGAACCATCAACAAGGCCAACCAAAATAATTAAACCCGGATGGAAACCGAAAGTCATCATGCATGACGTGTGCAAATACTCAACGTACGCATTTTTTCTGTTAAAAGGGTCCGTACAAATATAAATCAGAGTGTCTTTGTGGCTTTCTTTTTATTATCGAGTTAACATTTTAAAACAAGTTTAACAACAAAAGTATGTTTCTTATATCATTTTTTGGGAGGAAAGTACTCCGAAACTAATTCGCATGCGTATTTATTTCCCCGTTCGTCTATATTCTTCTACATTCATGGGCGCATGTGTAAGCGGCTGGTCAGTTTGCTACTATTCTCCTTTCGTTTTTCCGAATGTGTATTTTACAAGCAAAATAGAAGGGATAGTAGTATTTATTGCCTGTATTTAAAATACAAACGATTTAAAGCCTGTGCTGAATGTACGGGTGCTTTATTCAGAGCATGCTCAGCTCACTTGGGAATGAGTCTTCTTTTTTGTTTCAATAAAGAACAATTGGAAAATAAAACAAGAACTCCAGTCGATTCAATTCAATCAGAATAAAATAGCTTGATGTCAATTTCTTTTAATAATAATAAAGTTTGAAGCTTCGCTACATAAAAGTTAAGCAATTAAATTAGATTTATAATTAATTCGATCAGTGATACAGTGAATTTAACGGTGGTAATTAGTGCAGAAACGTAAATGAAGAATGAAATCGATACAAGTTGGTGTCATTTGTCTGTTCCTATTTTTGTGCAGTGTAGAAGGAAACCTGCATGAATGTGGAGAGTTTAATCAATGGGGTGATCTTTCTCACGTAACGATAGAGAAGCAGTCCGAATCATTGCTATTTCAAAGTTTACTGAGTGATTTTATAACTGCCATCAACACTCGTCCACCGAACGGAGTGTATGACTTTATGGGAAATATAATGAAAGGCGCAACAGCAACCAAAATGTCATTCAGCTCCGATAAACTTATAAAATTTGTGGTAAGCTTTTACGCTAGCGAAATATGAGCAATCAATTCTAATGGTTTTATTTGCACAAAAAATAGCCTGATCGTATCAAATCAGAAGGCTATCCCGCAGAAGTTCATACAGTTGTAACCGATGACGAATATATATTGCAATTACATCGAATTCCGTATGGAAAAATTTCGCCTAAAAGTAATAAACCCAGACCGCCTGTATATTTAATGCACGCTTTTATGGAATCATCCAATGGCTGGATCGTATTGGGACCAGAAAATTCTTTAGGTTCGCTACTTGCTATTCTAGTCTTTTCTAAATAATTTACAGAATTCTTGATGGAAATTCAAATGGACCTGCATTTCCATTTTTCAGCTTACTTGCTTGCAGACGAAGGCTACGATGTTTGGTAAATAACGATTACTAATGTTTGATGTACCGTCAATTTTGTATATGAGGCTGTGAGAATGAAAATGGCAATACAGGAATAAACATTCT
>NW_022595244.1:8920318-8950833 GCF_009176505.1 Sitodiplosis mosellana
AGAATGTTTATTCCTGTATTGCCATTTTCATTCTCACAGCCTCATATGAAGAAGACTCGTTTATATATAATGGTTTTATTTATTGGGCAAAATAGGCTGGGTAATGCGAGAGGAACCGAACCATCACGTCGCCATTTAAAACTGAATCCAAATGGATGGAGACAGAAGGAATATTGGTCATTTTCGTGGCATGAGATTGGTGTGTTTGACTTGCCAGCGTCAATTGATTATATTTTGAATGAAACGAAATTCGAAAAATTGAACTACATTGGTTGGTCACAAGGTTCAACGTCATTTTTCGTTATGGCTTCAATGCGCCCCGAGTACAATGATAAAATTATCGAAGCAAATTTACTGGCGCCGGTTGCTGCGTTGAAAGGCACGCGTAATCCATTTTATAATTCATTCGCCAATTCTTATAGCGCGATCAACAAATTACAAATGTTGAGAATGTATAAAATTATTCTAAACAATGATGCCTTATTGAAAATTGCTGAAACTGTCTGTAAAGATGTGGTAGATTCAACTCCGGCTAAATGTAAACTCATCTTGACTGCTTTGAATTCAAACCAAGTCAATTGCGTAAGTGAGAAAAGTTGCCATGATGATTTTGATTGAGAAGGAAAAGTCAATTGCATCATTTTATTACCATTTTTTAGACAAGTTTGCCATCAATTTTAGTAGGTACTCCATCTGGCGCTTCACTAAAACAGGGTTTGCATTACCTTCAATTGATACGTAACGGTGGATTTCGTCAATTTGACTACGAAAGCAAAAAAATTAATCAAGAAGTATACGGTCGTGATACTCCACCTGAATACGATTTGGCTCGAGTAACAGCTCCGATAAATCTGTTTCATTCGATAGATGATGACACAGCCGTGCATGAGAATGTGATTCAGTTGCAATCCAAATTACCAAATGTAAAATCAAGACATGTCATTCAAGTGCGCGATTTTGGTCATGTCGATTTTGCGTACAGTCGTTACGCACGAGTGGGATTAAACGACAAACTTATTAGTACCATCAACGAGGCCAACCGAAATAATTAATCCCAGAATGTTGAATGTTACTAAATGAATTCATAATAAGTGACTTTGAATTCAGCAAACTTCTAAATTACGAAAATCATCATGCATGACGCGTGCAAATACTTGAAGTACAAAAATGCTCATTTATCTCTGTAGAAAAAAAATGTCCATAAAAATATAATAAAATGAAAATCAAAGCATTTTTGTGCTTACCTTTTAATTCCCAGAGTTACCATTTTAAAATATGTGCAATTGTACGATTTGGGAAAAAAAAATTCGGTGGAAATTATTTCGAAACTATTTCCTCGCCCCGCATATGATTGCGGATTCAGTGGAAATACGGAGATGGAGAATGTTTTATGTGCGCGAAATGAAGACAACAACGAACAAAATGAAAATGGAAAATTTTTCCCGAAAGAAAAAGATGAAAGAGAGATGTTAAACATAATGAAAAATCGGGAGAAGGTGAAAGCGGTTTATTCACTTGATGCAATTACGAGGAGGAAAAACAGAGCTACAAATACATGAAGAGCAACAATGGACCGGCGAAAAAAAGGTTGGATAAGCCAGAGAAGGGAGGGACGGTCGATGATTCAGAACAACAAAAAATCCGTAAATATTCTCCCTCTTCAGCCAAATGATGCGCATGTAAATTGAAAAACCTTTGTATTAAATACAATAAGTGTACAATGTACATGTGCTGGCAATTCATGGTGTATGCTTCCACAGAAAACTGAAGCATATTTTCCGGGCCTCTGATGATTCGATTTTTTTTTATTGCATACATTGTTTGCCTTTTATCCGCATTTTTATTACTTTTGACATCAATCACACAGTCTTTCTCTTTCGCACCCACTTTCTCATTCTTCCGTGTTCTCTTGCTCGTTCGCTCTTGAACCTTTTCATCTTTGTCTTTGTCAACGTCAAATGCCACAAACGCGATATGGGAAAATGCGCCGGAATAATGTACACACATCACATGCATAATTACCTCAATATAAGTACCGTTGATATTTGACTGATTATATGTGGGCTGTGTTTACACAACATTACGCTGTTTGTGCGGTTGATTCGCTTTCTGTCACCATTCATGGGTCATACATAGAACAGGTAAAATTGTGCTAAACTTTGGCCACTTGTGCCAATTATATATGCTTTTTTCTTCCGTTTTAATTCGCAAAGTCATCGTTACCGCACTCATATCCACACAAATAGTAGGTATTCTTCAATGGATTAAAAAAATCTAAAGCAAAATCGTTCCATTGTAGACACCAAACGCAATCACAAGGTCATAAACAAATTGTTTGAAGCGTCCGCTGTCTTATTGTCGGCTATGAACGCATTATCGTATTAAACCTATTACACTGTATATTATTAGGCAACATGAAAAGCATTCCAGCGTCGACTTAATATTGCAATGTGAACGAGAGAAGAAGCTGGATAAAAACGACCCTCGTGAATGTTTGCAACGATGCTGTGGCAACATCGATGGCTGTGCGTGTATATCGTCAATGATGCTATTTAAAATTGTCCGTAAATCAGTGAGCTATTTCTTGTTTTGTACTCATCATGTCTTGGTGCCTTTGCTCTTTTGGCTCGTGCGCGCATCCCATCTATGTAGAAGAGCATACATAATTGCCCAGCATTTTAGATAAACTTTATAGAACATCATACATATATAAAGTTGTATTCAAGTATTTCAAATTATCCACGTTGTTTTTATTGCCTTTATTAGCTTTTTTGCCCCATCCGTTTCGGCTTTCTCATTTAGAAGCCAGCAGCACACAGAACACACAGCATATATAAATCCATTTGCATATAACAACACAATTTCTATTAAAATCTGTTGAAAACGATTCCTTTATTTAAATTTGATGTCGATTAAATGCGGGGCAGGAGGACTGTAAAAATACTGAATACATAGTTAAGGGATTAAAGTGAACATTTAAAATTGTTTTCATTTAGAGATTCTTTTACATAATTTTTTTTTTCTGTTTGATTTGTGGTGGTCAGCCCCTGGATACTATTGGTGGCTGTTTCACCATTTCTGAATGGCTACCGAAGAATTTATCTGAATATAATTTTGTTTGTGTTGAAATTTCACCAGCTAAAATGGAAACCACCAAGAAATTTCTCGTATATAATGGCATTATGCTTAACATTCCGGCTAATCAAGTACTCTATAATAAAGATTTTGTAGAAAAATAAATGCTTACAATGATCTAACACACAATAATTATTGTTTGAATGCACACATACGCTCACATGTTTGCATTGAAACAATGAGAATCTTTTCTTTTAGCTGTTTATATACTGAAGAGAGCTATTTTCAATTTAACTTTTGTCATGTCTTTTCTCTCCATTACTCTAGACCACACGGGAGCTCTTGCGTCAAATTATCGATGATGATTGATAAGTTCTTATCGAGATACTCGAATGTTAACGGCAAATCGAATTTCTCGTTTGGATCAGCAAGGTACTTGAAAGACTCAATCATTTGTGATACAATGTCGTCTGTGATCAAAACCTATTGGGGAAGGTGAAAACACGGGAAATTGTAATCACACGCTTAATTTCGAAGCCATGAACCTCAAGTTGAATCGAATTAGTGAAATACCTGTAGCCAATATCCGTATAGTGCGTATGGTTCTCGTTTCGTAACAGCAACACCATCGCCTGTCACACTCTCAGAAACAAATGTGAGCGCCAGATTATCGTTTTTGAATGTGAAATGTCGACCATGACGAATTCGATCTTTGATGGCCAATGCCAAGTACTTGGCATAATCGGGTCCGATTTTGAGCTCCAAACCTTCCAATGGAATCGCCTTTGGTTGACTCATCAGCTCACTGCGTATGATAGACATGGCCGATTTATCCAGTGAATTACTACATGACATCGCCTCAAAGAATCGAGCGTCATTCGATTCGGATTTCATCAGCGGCGCATCGATGTTATCATTCAAGAGTTTCATTTGTATTTGTGCATTTATTGTTTTCGAATCGATTTCGGCTTTGATGTGTGACTGTGGAAAGAAAAGCGTATTATTTTATTAAAATCATACCAAAATTGATGACATTCAAACGATGTTGAAAATCAACATGGTCGCTTCAACAACTATAACTCAATAATTTCAATTTCGATTTACCTTTGGAATTTCCTTGAACATAAAATCAGCATTAATACCGGCCAAATCGGAGCCATCATACTCCAAATTTTGTTTCAGTTCATTCAATGTCTTCGGGAATAGTTCAAAAACACTTTGCGATCGATTCATGTCGGTGATAAGCCATTCACCGCCGGTTTGTGGATCTTTGCCAAGTAAACTTAATACGCCCGTTCCTTTCCACCAAGACGCTTGATTCAGTTCTTCTTCCGTAACACCGACAATTTGACAAAAGTCCACCCAACCAAACGGCGATAAAATCCGATGCAATTGCGGATCTTCGGCGATTAACATGTGTTGTATATTTGATACTGAATTATCCAAACTTTTACGCCATGGCACATTGTCGCCCGCACACAATCGATTGCCCGTACTAAACACATATCGTGCCAATTGTTGCAGTAGATTGGCTGGCCAAATCGGTGGTAGATCTTCTTGTTGTTTTCCATGTGAATTTGTGATTGGTTTTTTGACTAATCGAAATGTTAATTCAAATCCCATGCCAGACCGTTGGTCTGGATTGTCCATATCATCGCAAGCATGTACCCGACCATCGCCGTGCAAATCACTGAGTCCGAATGTCACATAATGCCAATGTGGTGGAATGTTTAGCTCAACATTCCCATCATTGCGATACATACTTATGTAGTCTAAAGGATCTTGACCACCCAACCTAAAACAAATCAACATATTTTCAAATGTTTCACTTTGAAAGATGATTTCTCTGGATTTGTGCACGAAACACTTACCAATATTTCACAACAGTTGTCACCTGCAATGGATTCGGTTGATCTGGGTAAATTTTCAAACATTGATTTATAATGGCTTGCAGTCCAGCTGGAGGTGCAATCGGTTTTGTTGGATTTGAAACCGTTTTTTTATCCATTTTTTTTCGATTGAATCGATTAATTTGCCACAGAAAACACCACACAACACACAATAGATACGCACAAAAACACAAAGGACATTGACAAAGTAATCCGGTTTTCAAGAAAAAAAAAGTAAACAAAAATAGAAAGTCTTCTACAAATGGGGCATGCAGCGCCAGCTGTATCACACGATCAAGTGCAACACTCACACGAAACAGATGAAATTTTTGCTGCAGTCTAGCAGTGGAATAGACAAACCAAAGTGATGAAAAATCGTTTGATTTTTTTTTTATAGAAAATTGAAAACGATGCTCAATGACGTTTTATGTAGGAAATTTAATTTTTTTTTTCCTGAAAACAAATTGTGTTTTAAACCAATTGCAAATCAATGGATGTTCATCTTCATCATCTAAAGAGATGCAGCAGAGGCGTGAACCATTGCGATTGCTGCAAACGTTGGTAACACTGATGTTTGGCTGTCACGTACGATACGTTCAACATGTATATTCTGACATTCTGTCTATGTGTGAGCGAATGCATGAAGTAATCATCACCACCTTTCAAAGCTCGGCAAACTGTCACTTTCGGGCGATTGTGTCTATGTTTGTGGAATTCGCATAATTTGTATATGTGGTCATACATTCGAGTAGTATTTCGTTCAACTTTTATTTCGTAGCGAAAGTTTCGGTTTTTCGGTGGATAGCTTAAGATTTCAATTGTCCAAAATAACGTGCAACAATGGAAGCATACGATGTAATCGTTAACCAACCGGTTGTTATTGATAATGTAAGTTTTTTACTCTCTCGATATTTTCGTGTTCTTATTTGAGATTTTCTCCAACAATTTGACGCATTTGTTGTACTAGCCACAAAGTGGGATAGAAAGAGACAGAATGACATCAATGAATCACTCACATCGATTATGGTTCAATATTATTTCATGTAAATTCACCAAAGCAATTTTGACAAGATGCTTCGCAGAATATTTAGAAATTGTATGGTTAAAATATTATTAAAAATCAATGGCACTCCCATTTCCAAGTGATTTCATTCTGTCTACTGCTGTTGCTGTTGCTGCTGTCAAATGCCATATTGGAAATGCGGCAATTGTCGGCAAATTATTGTTTTTATGAAATGTTCAAAGAAAATCAATGGACTGGATATTAATTATTTGATGATATTTTCATTGCAGGGTTCTGGTGTTATAAAAGCTGGCTTTGCTGGTGGTCATGTGCCTAAGTGCCGCTTCCCGAACTAGTAAGTAGCTTGAACACACTTTTTATTGGGCAAACTTACGTTTTTTTCCTTCACATTGGTCAAACTCATGTTAACAATGATGTTCTTTCTTTCCTAATCCCTAGCATCGGTCGGCCGAAACATGTTCGAGTAATGGCTGGTGCCTTAGAGGGTGATCTCTTTGTCGGACCAAAAGCTGAAGAGCATCGTGGTTTACTTAGCATTAGATATCCAATGGAACATGGAATTGTGACAGATTGGAATGACATGGAACGGATATGGACGTATATTTATAGCAAAGATCAATTGTCCACCTTCTCCGAAGAGCATCCCGTTCTATTGACAGAAGCACCACTGAATCCGCGCAAAAATCGAGAGAAAGCCGCCGAAATCTTTTTCGAAACATTCAATGTACCAGCGTGGTTTGTCTCCATGCAAGCCGTTCTCAGTTTGTGCGTTTCGGTTTCGCTTCATTTGGAGTCTGATTTTTTTTTTCGTATAAAAACATAACCATTGACTCATAACCAACAATTTGTTTTATTTGCAGATATGCCACCGGTCGTGTAACAGGTGTCGTTTTAGATTCAGGAGATGGTGTAACCCATGCAGTTCCAATTTATGAAGGTTTTGCCATGCCAAACAGTATAATGCGAGTGGATATTGCTGGTCGCGATGTCACACGCCAATTGCGTGCGCTGATCCGCAAAGAAGGATTCAATTTCCGTACAACGGCCGAATTCGAAATCGTTCGTTCGATCAAAGAGAAAGTGTGTTATCTGGCACCCAATTCGCAAAAAGAGGAAGGAAACGATGCTGAAAAGATAGCATACACATTGCCTGATGGCAACACGCTTGACGTGAGTGACATTCATACCATGTTTTCATGAACATCATCTTTCTTTAAATCATTGTTTACCTAATCACGTTGCATTATAGATTGGTCAAGCTCGTTTCCGTGCGCCCGAAGTTCTGTTCAGGCCAGATTTGATAGGCGAAGAATGCGAGGGAATTCACGAGGTGCTCATGTATGCTATTGAGAAATCGGACATGGATCTGAGAAAAATCCTATATCAAAATATTGTACTCTCCGGTGGATCGACACTGCTCAAAGGATTCGGTGATCGTTTGCTGATGGAATTGAAGAAAAGTCTGCCAAAGGATCTGAAGATTAGGGTGTGTACCACAACTCAACATTGCCCACCTCAATCGAATTCATTGCATTCAATTTTATTCCACAGATCGCCGCGCCACAGGAGCGTTTATACTCGACATGGATGGGCGGATCAATTTTGGCCTCTTTAGACACATTCAAGAAGATGTGGGTGTCGAAGCGAGAATTCGACGAGGAAGGTCATCGTGTTATACATCGCAAAACATTCTAAGCAATCAATGGTGTTATTTTTTTTACCGCTTTTTGTTTATCCAGGCACAACCAAAAGTGCACAATTCATATTTTTGTACTCTCGTGATTTGGCTCTGGGGAAATGACACAAAGACAACCAATAAAATAGCAAATGATTCGAATTAGTTGAGATTATACTCTAAATCATATCTAGTTTAATATCTGGCCATTCAAACGGCGGCGGCAATGAGTCCAATCAGATCAGAACCCAGAGCAATCAATCTCGATTGAACTATAAACTAATAGTCGTTCAACTTATTTTAAGATCTAAAGACTTTTTCCAATTGAGTTTTTAATGTAATGCTAATATTTCTTTTTTTGTATTTAATTGATCGATGAAGACAGAAAATGCTAACAATATAATTTTTGATAAATCTAATGGTAGAACAAATGATTCCTTCTGAATCGAATGATGATGCCCTTTCCCAGTGCGAAATATGAAATCGGGTTGCTTTACTTCATTTTTATCAAGCTTACTTTTTTCCAAATTTATTTATTGTTTTCGAGAGAATGAAAATGAAGTCAAACAACCGACACCACATTAATGAAATAAATGAATTCCAGCTACTTAGAATGTTGCATACATGCAATTGATAGTGAGAAAAAATGTAATAAATTGATAGAATAAAGCAAAAAATCAATGAATATCTTTGGTGTTTATCAGAAGCATTCAGCTCAACCCATAAAATCAGATGAATGAGCCACAAATTTCACGAAATTTAGATGAAATGAAATCGAATAAAGAAACATTGAATACACTGATATTAGTTAACTTTGAACAAAAGTTGAATAAACCACACATTTATGTTTTGTTTATGAAATAAACGCTTCACCTCGTGAATCTTCAGGATGTAAAAATTACAAATGCGTCTTTTTCTTCTTCCTTCCTTACTTTTTTTTTCATTTCTTCCTTTATTTTAGTTTTTCATTTTTTATACATAAATTAGCAGCTAGCACAGGTAATGTTTGCTTAGTATAACGTCATCACATCAAAAAAAATTTCTTTAATTTTACGATTAATATAAACGGGCATACTCATCAGACAGATCAAAGCTCTAGCTCTATACGATTTGTCTCGATAAAGTACAATAAATGAGATATGCTATCCTTATTCTGCGAAACTATCCTCAGAATCCGATGAAAATTCGAACACTGATTGGTTCAATGCTGACATTTCGGAGTCATTGTAGAACGATTGGGTCGATGGTTTGATGTCTTCTTCAAAGTCGCCATCAAACGAGTCAAACGAATGATATTCCGATGAACTCGAGTCCGGTGACATTGGTGGGAATTCTTGGATCTCTGGTGGAATTTCTGGAGTAATTTCCTCAGCTGCATGCAAAAAACAGACGCAATTAATCATTTTGTTCAAAAATCGATGATTTTTTTTGTTGATAAAATGACAAAAAAAGTGTCAAAATGAAGCTTACTTTGCGGATAGATTTTGTCTTCGATTTCATAATACTTTGGCGGCTCAATTTCCTCGTTCGGATCGATGTCGCGGCCGGTCAGCTGTCGTGCCATTTTGTTAATTAGATCGTCGGACAAAGCGGCGGCTTCGATCCATATCGGGAACCAATCGACGGGTCGCGAAGATGCGTACTCGTAGTCGTCATTGCTTTCAGCCATCTTTTCGGTTTCAACCTTTTTGGTTGTGGTTTTGCCACCACTAGTTGGTGCCGCGGGTGCATTTTTGATGTCACCCAGCGCCACTTTTTTCTTATCACTTTCGCTGCGTGCATCCATCGTTTTGGCCGGCATGAATGTGGCCGCTGTGAACGAATGGAAAATTTCCAAACATTTTATTACAATACGCAAAAACCGTTTTTTTCTTCAACAATCGATACAAAATGACTTTATCAAGCGAAAAAGAAAAATTGTTTTCAATTAAAACTTACCATTTATTCCGAAAGCGTTGTTCGTTTGGTTGATATTCATTGCCATTTTTGCAAAATTAGCGATTTAAAACAATGGTGACGGTGAACAGTTAATCGTTTCAGTTTTTGTGTGATTGAGATTTTAGCGCGGTGAGACTCTAGTCGTTGCTACGTTCAACAAATCAATGCAACAGAAATCGCTTTTGAATAGACAGTAGGCCGCAGATGTACGACGATACATGTGTGTGAGTGTGCGTGTTCACACTGAAGTTGGTTAAATGAACACTGACAGCATGTTATGCGGTGAGTTCATTTGTTTGAAACAGTTTATCGGTGTTTTGATGCGATTTTTCTTGTTTTTTTTTGTGAAATTATAACACAAATTCTGGCGAATATACAAATTGAATCAACTTTAGAAGTTGAATTCATTGACAGAAATAACAATTTCAAAAATTTAATTGAAAATCATTGGTTTAAATTGCGATGCATTCACTGGAGACTTTCACATGAAGTTGACTGCGGATCACTCATTCCAGACAGCTGGAACATTTGAACGTCTAGTGTTCAAATAAATTTAATTTTTTCATTCATTTTCACATAAAATGCAAACTGTTTCTTGGACATTTACACCAAGTTACATTCATTCAAATGAAAATTTAAAAAAAAACCCTTCCAAAAAACCATCAACTTTTCTATTTACCTATTCATTTCGCCTGCAATCACGAAATCTATTCAGAGTAGCATGAAATGAAACTTCACTGATCATAAGACGTGTTTTTTATTTAGATTCTATACCACCAAATACATGAAGAAAAAAAAATTTGTTTGCAAAATTGTACACAAATCCGAATAGGACCGGTGAATATTGCATGCACAAATAAAAATCAGAGAAAAACACAGAAGACTTATGTGCTTGTTGTACCCAATTGGGTTATATCACTGAAATCTAACTCAATCTACTTTTGAATAAAAACAAGAGCGTGTGAGGTAAATGCTGAAAATCGGAGCCACTTTGAAATCGTCTATGGATTTTCTAGTTCAAGTGGAATTGGAATTTTATTTTCGATGGCAAACTTTTTCAATGCCTCGTATTTCAGATGCCAGCTGATGGTTTCTTCGCGTAAATTCTTCGTTCTATTCTGCATCATCTCCAAGTCTTGCCATTCCTGCGATATGAAAATTGAATATTTAGTTCCAAATGAACGTAAATAATATGGTTAATGGTGGGTGACTCACGTATGATTTTTTCGTTTCAAGATCGTCTTTTTGTTCGATGCGCTTGATACGGCAACTGGCTGCGTATCCCCTGTTTTTCAATGTGCGACGTCTTTGTTTCATACGAACGATTTCCGAACGGCTCAATCCACGCATTTTCAGCGTACGATTCAAATCGCGCACCGAAATCGATACCAATTCATCGTCACTGATATCGGGAATTGGACATGGTGACAATGGAGCCTAGAATGTCAATGAAATGTAAAGCAAAAAGGTATATTGTCAAAGACTTTGTACTATACACAATGATTTTCTTTGTTTTTTTCTTTCGCCAATTCTTCATCAAATCCAACGAATATTTTGACACACTAACAACTCACCCAGTGTTTTTTATAGATTTTTCACAAATTTACTTACCATTGAAGTTCTTCTTTCGCGTTTATGCTCGAGAGTCATGGTTTTATGTTCGCTTCTGCACAAATTTCGACCGAAAATTCGAGAAATATTTGACGTTTTTCTTGAAACATCATCAAAAGTGCAAGTCATCTTCATCTTTTGTTCACGTTCAACGTCTGACTTGATGGGTAACATATATAGTTCCCTACCATTTGTCCTTTGCAAGCGATGCAGGGCTGGATATGCCGTTGAAGTGTTCAATTTTATTTTAAGAAATGAAATAGAATCAATATTCCTATCTAGTGATTTTTGCCATGTCAAGCATTTCATTTGATTCCTTCAAATATAATCATAGCTCAAAATATGAACATGTAGTCAAGCGTCGGCCAACCATTGACAAAAGAAAACTGGAATATAATGCATAAAACTCCGAAAACAATGTAAACAGTGTTCAAAACAATAAATATATCGCATCCATGCATGCGATTTGCAAAAGTGATGTGTCTGGATTGGGTTTTGTTTATTACAAATGCGATTATTATGGTTGCCACGGAAATGTTGTTGTTTCTTTTTGCATGTATGAAATAAAAAAAAACCGGCGCTTGAGCTCGTGTTGAGTTCACTGATACCGTAACCGTATCGAGTTCAGTAGCATGCAACCCACACAAAGGAATTGTTTAGTCGAACAGCATCGGCCCGCGAACAAAGCCATTCAGTCAGTCTCAATCAAATCGTCAATGCGTGTGAACGGTAAAATATCCGTTGGCAAGATGTGTTGTGGCAAGTGAAACGAACATATTCTAGTGGAATTTTAGACACAGTCACATAAAGCAAAGTGAATAATTCTTATGAAGAATATCGAGCAAATAGGGCCTCAGTTCTTAAAGCGCGAGATCGAACAAATCGCCCCGCAAATAATTCAACGCGAAGTGAAAAATATCGCCCCAAAAGTTATAAAAACTTTTACACCGTGGTATATTCGCTGGTTCTATTCGCTATTTGGTGACGGGATAAGAGCAATGGCTACATCATCGATCGCTCCCGAAGGGGCAACCACATCAGATAGCGTCGTACGTTGTTTATTTCCGCCTCACATAATCCCATAATTAATGAATTTCACACGATAATAATGATTACCGTATAACCCAATTCTATTTTTTTTTTTAGCTAAAAACGATGGACGCCAATCGATATGCCACAAAGAAAACCATCGCACAAGGAATGCTTGACATTGCATTGCTAACGGCAAATGCATCACAACTCAAATATATTCTGCAAGTTGGCAATAGACACGAATTTTACACACTAATGTTGATTCTAATAAGCCTCTCTATAATTATGCAGGTGATTTACATTTGAAATAGCTTTCATTTCGGTGTGAGACCATTTAGTTGTCGTTTTCAAATATCCATATCGCAAGTTTTATATCAATCAAGGGAAAAAACCAAATTTCGGAACCTTTTAAAGCGTTTGAATAATCGATTTAGTTGTAAATTACCAAGCATTCATATTTGTGGTTGATTTCCGCGTTTCACACGCAATCCCATATTGAGCTCAATCAATCGGGATATTTTCATTGGCTTGTCGCGTCTCCCATCGATTGTATTTTTCCATTGAATCGCATGCATTCCTTGTTCAATACCATTATTGAGTCATTTTGACTTCTTTGCTTATTTAGAGTGTAAACATGTTGCAATGTTTACTTTTTTATTGCCTTTTTTCATTTATTCTTTGCATTGATGTGTAAAAAAAAAACAACACGTTCAAAACCGAAAATAATGTTTGTTTGTTATTTTAACAGGTGTTTTCGGGCGTTTTAAATCTATCATTGAGCTTAATGCGCGACTGTCGCCTTCATTTGATCAAATTCAATAATTCGGCCAATGCTATCAATTATTTGAGATCATTTCTCGCATTTTTTATTGTTTTTACCAATATTTTAGTTTCAGCCTTTGATCCAACTATTGCCCCAGATCCATTATTAACCGATCTTGACGTATGATTTTACATTTTTGTTCTCTTTTTCTTTTAAATTTAGATTTTTTTTCTCGTTATATTTCAATGTGACTCCGTTCATTTCACCGTTTATGTTTTTTTTTTCGTTTCATTTTTGTTTTCTCATTAGAACAACTGACAATGTATCAGTTTGTCGATACTCAAAAGCCAAAAATCAATAAACTCTCCATCAAATATTCATTCGTATGTGAACAGTGCCGGGAGAATAAATTGCTGTAAACTAAAATGTCAAACTAGAAGCTTAAATAGAAATGAGTCAAGTGAGATGAACGAAATAACAATACCGAACAACAACGAAAAAAACCATTATGTACTCAAAGTAACAATGGAATTGTAATTAAACCATTTGTTTTTTCGACGGTTATTCAACCGAATGTGAATTCAATGTGTGCGGATGAATCATAACTTTTTGCGTTTAAACATCGTTTTGCTTTTTGGGTCAATAAAAGGGTTACATGAGATATTTTTGAACTGTATGAAAAAAAAAACCGATGTCGTTAATGCAAACTATTTCGCTAGTGTCATATGGCTGAAACTGTGATTACGAATGCAATTCATTCATTAAAAATTTACAACTCAGCGTTTCATGTTTTGCGATAATGACTGGCGGCTTGCTTCAATGATTTCTTGTTGAAATGCGAGAGAAGAAAAAAAAAACAAATGTGTATGGTATGCATGACTGAACGACACTATGTAAAAATGTGTTGAGTGCCGAACGCTATGCGATTTATGGCTATATCAATGCGACTCATAAGTACTTCCTATCGATGTTTCAGTTATTATTATTATAATAAAACCATACGTTTTGGTAGAAAAGAAATTACTCGCGGTTTTTCCAAATCGGTCAATGCCATATTCAATCGGCTGATTTTCCACTTTTTCTGAGATTTCGAAATTGTACACAAAATCAATTCACGTTTGAATTACACAACAATTTTAATGGATCTATGTAGATAACATTAGCCTCATTCAATTCCAGCATAAATAGTTGATGTGATATTTGAAAAAGAAAACGAAATGGCTCTCACGTCTGAATTCCTTCATTTTTTTTGGTTTAGATAAGAAAACTCACACCAAATTGTTCTATTTTCCTTTCTGTATGTGCGAATCCATGTGGTTCAGCTGATTGTTGGCTTATTATTTATAGTGATTGGAAGCTTAAACATCAACCGAACTAACGAACAAGCTGCCGCCATCATTCTAAATGATGTTATTTTAATTTTAGTATTCGTTATATCGGTCGTTAATGTTATAATTTCGGCATTTGGTATCGAGCACTCGTCAAAACCATTGCAAAAAATACATTGAACCAGAACAAAATACTTAAATTCCAATTTGATTTCTTTCTTTCATCCGATCTATGATTCAATTTAACTGCATTGCCAATTAATAGCCAGCTGATGTAATATTTTAATCGTTTAATTTTACTATTCTTTTTTTCGTTTTATTTTCTCTCTCCTGAATTGTCAGGTGATTGCCGCCTTATTATCAGTGATTCTATCAACAGTCGACATAACCAAATCAAATAAGCAACGTGAATTGGCAAATCGATTATCACACTTGTCGCTTGGTTTTGTTTTAGTTTCCACATTTTGCAATGTTATCAAAATGAACTTCGGCTTAGATCCAGCCATTTAATTTCTAATTATACAAAAATATACCAAAAAAAACCAACACTTAGTTTCAGTCAATTTTTTTTTCGTAGCTATTAATAACGTTCGATTGAGGCGTAACTTTTGACGTCAGAAAACTTCTGATTGATATTTATACATCAACTTTCTAACGGAAATTTTAATTTAAATTGACACTACAACTTAAAATCGCAGTAAACTGATTGATTGCAAAGTTTACATACGACACAACATACCGCATTGGAAAATGTATGATTTTATTGAAAAACAACAAATTTGAAATGGTTTAATTATTATTTGGTTGTTACATTAGCACAACTTCAATCATTTTTTTTAAGTTGAAGACTTTAACATAGAATATTGTTTAGATAAGTGGAACCAACAATGAAATTAATCAAATAACAATCAAAATATACACAATACTGCTTTTGAACCATAGTTAAGTTTTAGTTATTCCATCTTATGTTACTTGATCAAATGCTCGAATAAAGTTTATTCATTTGAACAACACAATCTTTTATTCAAACGATTACCTTGAAGGAAAGGAGTGCGTGTGTATGGCGCATTTTTCAAATGTGTTTCAGTGAAGATTCGCTTTGGTTGCATCGAACGTAAGTGAAAAAGTGTTGGCAATCTGTATTCTTTTATTAGCAGCATTCGGTTGCAATGTTCAATGAACATTGTTCATCGGATATTCATTTGTGTGAAAACTGGAAAAATGATGAAAGAAACTAGTTTAAAAATCATTCAACTTCAATGTTGGTCCTATTAAACTAAAATAAAACATCTATGAGAATCAAAAATCCCATTACATCTCCATAAATTGGCTACTCTAATCAATTGAACCCAGTGAACTGTAGTGAATCTTCCAGTAAATTTGAAAACTAGCCAACAAACATTGTTGTATTGACTCATCGTCCAATTCATTCCAAAATGCTGTCACTTTTGAGCGAAATGAACAATCAAAACACCAAACAAATTCCGAAGCGACGTCAACTTCACGGCATTCACAATGAAAATTGAAAAAACATAACCTTAACGTCGGTGGTGTTTGTTCTTTGTGAGACTGTTCTCTCTCTCTTATGTTATTTTTAGTTTTTGTGTTTATTTCTTCGTTTTGTTTTTTAACTCTCTATAAAATTCAATTTAAAAATAAAAGAAAATCAATTGTGAAAATTCGTCCGTTTTATTTGTTATCGCCGATTGAAGAGTTTTGTCGTTAAGAGCAATTATTGTTGATTTGGTGTTTGTTGAAAAAATATTTATATGTGCAAAATGAAATGATTGGATCTTCTTGTTGAAAACAAATCGTCTCTATGTTGTATATGAACACTGTGTGTATTGAAAGAGCGCTTGGCACTTGGCATTTCAATCGAAAATTCAGTGGACGAGAGTGTAAGAGAGAGAGTGAAAAGAAAATCAAAAGAAGTCAACAACAAATCTCTAGTAAAATGTTGTATGTGCAATGTTGACTTTGAGAATGGGGTAAGCATTTCGGAAAAGTGTGTTTTTTTATCTCTTTTATAATTTCATTTTCTCTTCATTGAGAAATGTTTGTGGAAAAAGTCCCTTCAAACTGGTTGTACTGGTGGCTAGAATCATGAGTGCCTAGCGAAAACATTGGTTTTTGGGGATATAATGTTGACAAAAATGGTTTTAAGAGAAACTTTCTCTAAATTATTCATGAAAAAATATTCAAAGTAAATCGAAGAGCGGTGCATTCAATTTGTGAAAGATGGTTGCAAAGGTTACTGTGTAAAGGAATTTTTATCCAAAGGAATTTCACATCACGAGATTAAATGAAACAACAAATTCAACCAATAACTACTTGAGTGTTACACATTTCCGCGTTACAATAGCAAACAAATGCGCATTCTTTGGCATAAAAATCTGCATTAGGTGAAGATTAAATTCAATATTTGCATTTGGCACATACGATAACATGGCTTCGATTGGCTGATTATTGACCGATTTCCCCTTTCATCGCCACTTTCTTTAACACGTAGCGCCTGCTGTCAAATTGATATACCTGTTGTTATTCAATTCAATATTGACATATCGCGACATTTTAAACAACAGAAAGAGAAAAAAAAGCAAGAATAGAAAAAAACAACAACACAAAATTGATTTCTATTGCTACTTAAGCTCATCGATAGTCGATTGTCTCAATTGACTTGGCACATACCGATCAATTCGCCGTGAGATAATCGATTGAACACAGAAAAAAAACGAGTGAAAATTACATGTTCAATTTTACAACTTTACAATCAGTGAGAGACAATTCAATCGTCGTCGTCGTCGTCGTTGCGTTGTGTTTTTTCTCCATCTCTCTCTCTCTCTCTCTCTCTTTCTCACACACTACTTCTTCAAACATCATAAAACTTGTTCCGGTCAAGTCGATTCGAAATGAAGCTGTCAATCATTGTGCAAATTCATATTTCTGTTGTCGAAACCGAATGCCGTACCGATTAAAACAGAGATAGAGAGAAGCGAAAAAAAGTAGAAACATTTGGTCATCTAAAGATGCCGACAAAGGATCAACTGCACTAAAATACGTTGTTACAAAAGAATACAAAAGGCGATACATGCACATTTCAATTTTTTCCAAAATGCATATGACTCGCTCTGCATGTGTATATCAGCATGTTAATTTTTGGGCAAACTGCTGAAACCTCGACGAAGAACACATCTCTTGAAACGCCGTTGACGACAACGACGACGACGACAACAAAAAATGCCGCATTTCTATGCACAGAAATGTGGTCACAACTCCAAAATACAATAACACACGATTTGCTTCGTACGACAACAGCAACAACACCAACACCAACACCAGCATGGCTGTTGTTGCCGCCGCACACACTACACCGAGTGAAACAGTGTATCTGAACAACACGAACGCTGTGTGCAAGGACATAGAGCAACGAAAAGGCAATAAAAACGAACACGCTACACCTAATGCACAAAGAAAATAACAAACGAAGCCGAAAATACAATTGACTGTGCTAATGCGTACATCGCAATGTATACAAACAGCAATCTATTCAGACGATTTTTTTTTTATGTTTTTATAGTTCTCTTCTCTTTCTCTCTGTGTTGTTGTATTTTTTTCGGTGTGCTACCTGCTAGCGTCGTCTTTCCAGTGCACTGATAAATTTTCGTTCAGTTGAATTTTACTGTTTGCAATTAGACTAGAAATAAATAGTTGGTTCGACAGGATTTTTTTTTCGTTGGATCGTTGTTTACATTTTTGGATGTTTTCTTTTTTCGAGTTGCTAACCAAGCTGTCGTGTAGAAGTGCTGCAGTTTTTCCCCACGTTTATTATAAAGAAATACAATTTGTTGACTGCGTTTTGTGCACTGTGAAAAGTAATTTAAAAGATCTGTTGATTAGTTCTATATACAATGATGTGTGTGTGCTTCTTCTTTTTGCTCCGTCGTTGCAGTATTTCGGATTGTGCAAGTAATAAAATGTAAAGTATATCGCACGAGTTTTATGGCACATTACGTTTCTTCTTTTTTTTGCCTTTTCAATCGGCAAGAAACAAAGTGTATGATAGTTGCTCATTTCTGTGTAGAGACTTTGAACGATCAATTGATTTTTTTTCAGTTCAAGTTTGTAAAAAGAGTCAATTTCAAAGGGAAAAAAATCAGAAGAAACAAGAGACAAGTGAAAAGAAACATATTGCGATTTGTCTATATCAACCACACATCGATTTTACTGTGTCAGAGAGAAATAGTGTGCAAAAGAAAAACGGGAATAAAATACAGGCCGAAAATCACACGTTTCACAGAATTGGAATTTCGGCAATAACACGATAATATCTCTCTGATTCGCTGCATAAATCCGTTTATTGCCTTCCATAAATCATTTCCAAATCAATGAATACCGTGTACAATATGCGGAATAGCTGCATCATTCGTGCATGAAAAATAGTTTGGATTTTATCTCAAAAGGAATCAGACTCCCCACGCCGCAAATCACTTCGTTATGTGATTTGAACATTGTTTTATAGTTTGCAGTTGAAGCACAAGAATACCAAAGTGTCGCGATGCATAGCAAGAAATGCGCTCAGGAAATATCAAGACAAATATTTGTGGGCCATGTACCAAAATGAAATAGATTCAGGGACATACAAGATGGATGTAATACAAGATGTTCTTCTTAAAAGTCATAAAATGTTTACCGAAATCAAGAGAGAAAAATAGACGAACGGCGACAAGATAAAACTGTTAACTGTATATATGAATAGGATTGAAATTGGACGACGCGACAGTCAACATGTTCAAACATTACACAGGAACAAGCGCACATTTACTTTTTTCCTCAAAGAACGGTTGGCAGCATCAATTTCCGTATGTTTATCTTAAAGTTTTCATTCACTTCAATTCACAGTTCGCATTTCAAACTTCGTTTTTATTTAGATTCTTTTCATTTTAATCATTTTCCCATTGTTTTTCTTGAATAATCGTTTAATAATTGGCGAACGCGCAATTGCGGCATGTTCAGAATTTGCGAAAACGCGGAAAATGTTCAGAATTTTGGTTCTTTTTTCACTCGCGAAACATTTGATCCCATTTTTTGGATAAAAATCTAATCTTTTTCAATAGAAATGAAATTGAATGAAAATCTTCCAAATTTGATGATAAAATTGAATAAATTGTGTGTGTTTCGTAGTGTTTCTTTGATAATGTTGACTTGATTTTACTCTTCAAAGTTGATTCGTCAAAGGTTAATCGTTTGGTATTCCAATCACAAAAATCTCAATTAGGCGGCTAGCTAGTAGTCAATTTTTTTTTTTCACACGGTTTCATATTGAAAATCTGCTTCATTTTAAACATAGACCGACTTCTTAATGCAAAAATTGAATTAAACATTTTCACTTTAATACTCGAGTCGGCATCTGTGTGAGCGAATGCATAAGTAGATCCTTTTTTCCTATGCAAGTACAGAAATTACGGCTATAACGACATAATTGGATGTATCATGTTAATGATGCCACTGTTATCTTAAACTTGTACGTGTGACGTATCTGTTCAATTCAAATCTGCATTTCACTCTAAAAATTTTGCAATACGGCCTTTTGAAGTTTATGTCAGCTTCGCTTTACATACAAAGAGACTGATTATTCACTAAAAATGCCGAATAAACTCCAAACTGACACATTTAAATGCACAAAATTCGTGGGCAAAAGTCGCGCTTTGTAAAAAAAAGACGAAATCATGGAATGAAACATCCAATAAAGGAGATGAAAAAAAAACATGGCCGCCTCTGATTGAAGCGGTGATGCTGCCTTTTAAGCAGCCTGCTTTTTTACCAATTCACCAATTTTTTTTATGACTTCCCCCCCATATAGACGAACAATAGCGGTAGTAAATAATGGTCGGTCTTTTACATAAATAAAATATGTGCGAGTCGTCGAGTTTGAAGCGTTGATTCAGTATTTGCATCGCAGTTGCTTTGTGAGAGAGTTCATTAAAACGTACATTTTATTCAAGAGGATAATATGAATCTGATGACGTATTGACTTCATTGTGAGACATTAATAGAGTCGCTAACAGAGTGTAGTAATGAAGTTAACTTTTAGATACAAATATCAATTTGCGGCAGAATGTTGATCTGAATGTCATACGAATTTACAACGTAAAATCGAATGCGATTTAAGAATTTATAGTCTTCTTAATGAAATCAATTAGGCAAAGAGGCAAAAAGCTATTTTGCATCATCCCATACAAATTGCTAAGAAACTGGAACAAGAAGCAATTGAATTTCAAACGCTCAATTGACTTTCACTCAGAGCCGTAGAGATTTTTCGTCTATTTCCTTGAAAACTTCAGTGTTAATTCTCCTCTAAGCACAACACTTGCAGCCATGACTTGAATGTGTCAGTGAACAAAGAAGCGAAAGAAGATTTACGCTCGGTTATCCAAACACCGTCTGAATATTAGTGCAAAAGACAAATATTGATGTGTTTTTTTCAAACAGAATATTCCCGATTTCGTTCGTTTTGCATTCTCTTTTTTCGTACATTTTCGTAAAGGTCAATTACTTGACCGCAAAAAGAAACCCTGTTAAAATTAGTACCCATTTGACTGACCGAGGCAAAGTAGTAATATCCAATTACCAATAATTAACAGCCAATGGTTGGTTGGTACTTCGTAGAACTATTTCTATATCGATCATTTGTTTTTGTTTTTCTCTGCAATCTCCAAGAAACGTACATGTGTTTTGCTATAAAAAAAATTTTACTAAACAAATGTGACACGATTAATCATGTGCCTCGGTAAAACTACCTAGCAAAAATTGATTCTTGGAATCTATTAAGGAAATTTTAAGCAAAATAGCATTTGAAGTATAATTTGAATGGATTATTTTTCTTCCGGTAATATCCACTTATTTGAATAGAACATACGTTCTACGTTGAATACAAATCATCCATCGATTCAATCACCAAAGAAAATAATTCAATATCAATCCAAGAAATATTGTTTTTTTTTTTCATTCAACAACCACATTTCAATAATTTGACGAAGCAAAATGGATGCATGTATGCTGACTTTACACAAACGCCGTGTATACTAAGGGCGCTACACTAAAAAACTCCAATATTTTCCATTTAATACATAAAACTATGTACAATCGAACACAATGCATACGCCTGCACAGCAAGCAAACTCGCCAAAATCGTGCATTTTCAAGTATTTTCCCTCGAAATGTGATTGAGGGATGTTCAGACAATCACTACATCATATACCTACATATATGTATATGATTTTATGTATTGCGCGCCGCGCACCCACCAGAAATGATTTCAATTCTTGGACAAGAGACGATGCAAGCGAAGAGATGAAAAAATCTCGAATTGGGTGCAGTTTTAATCACTTAGTCTTGCTAAACACATTCAATCACAAACAGTTATATCGGTTCACTGGAATATACTCCGCGAATGTGAAACGTTTTTCCTTCGATGAAATAAAGAATTTGACGGAAAAGAATACAGAAGAAGACGGTTGAAAAACCGTAAATTTCAACTTGATAGACACGCAGCACGAATAATAATAAAAAAAAATCAAAATTCGAAAGAACCATAAAAAAGGCACGATCGGATTACGTATCGCCTATTGTTTTCATAAAACCATATTTTTTTTCATGTTTCAAACAAAGAGTGCGTTATGACGTGGACTCATAATTTCGGTTGAAAAGAAAAGAAGAAATATAAACGAATTAACAATAAAAAAAAGCGGTTTAGAAATTGAATTCGGAAGTGCACCTCATTTATAAATCAAATCAAATAAATTCGTTTCAACGATCAATTGAATTCTCATCAGAGGCATCAGCGATTTTGAACTCGGAAAGTGAAGTTTTTGAAAAATGAATGATTCAAAAAATTGAAAGTGCTGAAAAAGGTAGACGATTTAGTTGAAATAATCGCAACAAATATGAAACTTTTTCTCTAACTCAAACAGTTTGAATTGAATAAGGAATAAGTTGGAACAAAGAACATTTCAAGTGTTTGCTTCCATCTACTCACGATATTCTTGGTGTCAATTTGATAGAAAAAGAAATATTCGGTTCTAAACTGCGAATCTTTCCCCAAATCCACCTATGAATATGAAAGAGAGTTCAAATATTGTTCAGTGTGTGTCAGCCTACTTTTCAACCAGTTGATTCAAATGAAGCCAACGAAAATTATCGCAAACGATGCAGAGAAGCGCTTCATTTGCAAAATCCGAATAATAATTCACAAAGTCATTATTCCCCAATTTGATTTAACTGTTTTTTTCCTGTTGTGAGCACCATTGAATTTCGCTCTAAAAAGCAGTCTCTTTGTATGGCACATAATAAACGCAAGCCTACCAACAAGTTTGAAAAAGGAGAGAAAAATAGAGATTTTTTGAGTATAAAAAGCGAATGGTACACAATTATGTTGCTCTTATTTGCGGCGTTGGTAGCATTACACAATGCCGTGGTTAAGAGCATCTATGTACCGTACATACGCGCTTATGTTCTAGCAAGGCGGATGGCATAGCATGACGTTTTCAGTTGAATTGAAGCGCTGTGATTGGGTCGACGGTCGCATTAGCGTCGCCCAATCACATAGCCGAAAAATAGGGGGTAGCATTTATATGTTCTTTTATTCCGCTTAGTATTTTTCGGCTCAAATTACTTTTTACATACACATTGCCATTGCTATTGTGCAATGAAGAACAAAAGACTGAAGTCTGCAGGCTAATATCGTGAATGTGACTTTTTTTGTGGAATATAAATTAGTCAGAAGAGAAAGAAAGAAAAACAAATATTCCAGTTAGAAAGGAGACATTTTTAACATAAATTTTTCCTCATTTTCAGGCCTTCATCTTGATGCCTTTTGAAAACAATCGCAAAGAAAATCAAAAACACAAATCACAAACATCATACAAAAAAATTACCACAAATACGTTAAGAAAATTGTTATTTTGAAACGAAAATTTCGCAAGAAGCCACAAGTTCAAATAAATTATTGTAAGAAATAAAAAGAAATTTTAATGGGAAAAAACGATTGAATTAAACATTTTGGATTGGTAAAACGGTTGAAGATGAGATATGACGGCGTTTGGACGGTGAATGTTTGATACAAAATCGATCGAAAGGACGAAACACGGAAAATTGCCAGCCAATTTTAAGTGGAATGAGCCAGACGACAAAGAAGCAATCGAACGAGTTTAATGAATATGATAGTGGTAATGGGCCTAGACCTCCTGTGCCTGGTAAAGAAAGTGAAGCTACGAAGATGACCACCGAAGGTGCTTCAAATAGCACATCCAGTTCAAATTCAAATTCGAATCGTTCGCCCGATGCGGAATGCTCATTTTCGGCACGTATTCGAAAATGGCAGGAAAGCTTTGGGTGTCTGTTGGCCGACAACGAAGGCGTCGAATTACTGTTAAAATTCGTCGAAGAAGAGGCCGGCCTCAATTCAATCCATTACATTAGACTAAAATTATATTTTGCTGTCGAGGGATTGAAGCTGCAACGCGAAGAGAAGATAATTCGTAAACTGATTCGTAGAATAAGGTAAAGTTTACCAGCGGCTACCTATTGTTGCAAAGGTCAAGTTGAATTGTGATTGTATTACTTTTTTCTTAATTTTTGTATCAGTGATGAAATAACACGCGGTCAAATCGAAATATCACCCGAGCTTCGCACCACCATCACCGGTATCGTTCTAAAGAAATCTCCGCCAAACACAAACATTTTCGACGACTTACAACAACAATTGAAAGAAACAATTGCGTCCTCATCGTATCGAACATTTTTGCTCTCGGCATTTTTTATCGATTATGTTGAAGAGCAGAAAAAGAAGTACGAACCGAAACCACGCATCACAGCTGCCAGTTTAGCAAGTGCAATGAATAATGTTGCGGTTGCGAGCAGTTCTGCCGACGGTGCAACGGGCTTTAGCCGCCCAATGACCGTTGAACTGTCACCCTTGTTAACGTCTTCGAATTTACAAACATTGCATGAAGATGCCGAACTTACTTTAAGCAAAGAGCCTACTTTAACGAAAACAACGACTGATCGACCTATGCCAAAGCTAACAGAGGGACTCCTGTTAGTTACACAAAATAGAAGACTGGAAGTTAGACCGGAAGGGTAGGTGTTGAATGAATTCAACTTTACTAATTCGCAAAGTTGTAGTTTTATTTTGAGAATTTTTTCATGCTTCATTGGATTTGATTCGTTTATTTTGGTTTTTAGTTAACTATTTTGCGTTTTTTTTCTTCTTCTTTTTTTTTCAAATTGAATTTTTTATGCTTTTGACCACACACACAAACGAACACGATTTCCACCACGATTACACGTTGATTTTATGCATGTAGTGCGCACGGGTACACATACAATGTACCGTTAAATTCGTCTTTTAATCCAGTATCTCGACAAGGTTCTGAACAACAGAGTTGTAGTTCAGCTAGTTTGACCGACTCTGAAGTAAATTCAAAGTGAGTTTTATGTTTTAAGTTTTGTTTTCAATTTTTCTTTAGTTTAGACTAGACATTTTGTTTTCGCTTTTTAATTTTGATTCGCACCACATATATTTTGAACGTAAAACAAATCTCCGTTAGGTGTAAAAAAGATAAAAAGTTGAAAGATTTATTTATAAGAGATGTGAGACACCTCTATGGAAGGAAGGAAGGAATGAAATTAATTGTTGCAATTTAAATTGAATTTTCGTGACAAAAACAGAGACGGAAAACCATATTTCCACCGAAGACCGATGCCAATAGAAGATATGCGAAAGTGTATGAATGGACCGATTGCGTCACACAAAACCGCGGTTTATCCATTGGCCCAAGGATCGAAGGAACGTACCAAGACACCGCCACCCATTTCAAAATCGAAAATGGAACAAGCATCACATCCATTGGACGCAGCGGAACTGTGTAAAAAATTAACGGCATTGAAAGAGGAACTGGATAAGAAGGGTGAGCGGTTACACCGTATATTGAGTGATAAATTGCAATCAGCGCAACCGAGAGAATTTCCGCTCGTTGAAGAGGATGACCAATCAATTTTAGATCATCATGTCAGTCGCGTTTTTTCACCTGGTGATTCGACACCTGGTAACGAGTCTCCCCGGCATCTGCAAAAAAATCATCATCGCTCCAACGAAATGAGTTCTTCCACACCCGATTTTGGTAAGCCAACCACATACCGTACAGCAATCGAATCATTATTTCCAGTATTATTCATGGATATTATTTTCTCGTACAGCTACTCAACAACAAATGCGACATTCGAGATCGATTCCGGAGCATGCTGGGCTGTTCGGTAGTTCTAAGACTAAAGTTCACAATATGTGGTCTTCACAAAATATTGATAGTGGAATCGATAGTTTATATGCAGCCACTGCGCCATATAGAGCAAAGGAAACGCGATCAATGTAAGTTTTGAAATTGCGAAATATTCAACTGATCAGTTTTTTTTTTCTTCAAGTAAAATCAATCGTAATGAAATTTAAACAACAAAAACACTACCTATTTCACCTGCAGTGAACAATGGTCCAATGAGACAATGCGTAAAACATCGAAAGAGGATTCGAGAAAGACACGAAACAAAATGCCACCACCACCAAGCTATCAAGCTTGCATTATGCCGACATCATTTAGCCATCAAACCAACTCATTACCACGGATGCATGAAGAGGAGAAACATTTCACACTCGTTGTTTATAATTATGAAGATGAGAAGATACCATATCGATCAAAAATACCGACAATTGGCAACCAATTAACATTGAAGCAATACAAGGAACATTTACCGAAGAAAGGAAATTACAGGTAATTTTCATTACTCTTCATACATCAAATTCGTATTGAAATCAAACCGAAAATTGAATCATTTTGAAAATGCGATGTTTAAATCGAATGAATCACTCTTTTCCGTAGATTTTATTTTATTACCACTTGCGATGACCCAGAGAGTCCAATCATTCAGGAGGAAGTGACCGACGATATGGACCTGCTACCATTGCATGATGGCAAAGTTTGTGGCTACGTCAAGTCCATCAATTAATCATCATTAATGTTTCTAAGTTCAGCACATTTAGATAGTTTCAACGGCATCCGACGTTTTTCATTGCATGATAAAAAAAAAACTAATTTATTTGCATAAATAACATGGTAAAACTGAAACAATGTCCAAGCAAACGAACGACTGTTCCCCTTCCCCCCATTTTTTTTTAGAAAATTAAATACTAAGTAAATCGTAGGCACATAAGAATCGAATCACACGAAGTCTCTGAACGTTTTCTTGCACGGAAACGATTGAACGAAAACGGATTGCCTATCCACCTGATGATAGATAATTTTGTTACGTCGCTTCGGTAAATTATTATAAGTCATAGTAATTGTCCCAATTTGCTTCCAACATGATAAATGCCTAGCCAGTATCTGTATACTGGTGTGTTTATCCTAACATTTTATATTGACCAAGGCCAGAATTTGATCATGATTTTTTTTCCTCAAATTTTTTTTCCCAATTTCCCGTTTTTTGATGCTCTCTTAATTCGGCAACAAATACCGTTTGACATCAAGAATACATTGTTGGGTTCGTTTTCCTCGCTTGATTGCCATCAAAAAAATATTAGTATCGATTGCACACAATTGGCAATATTCGAAAGCCGTAGCCATGCATCTTTATTTGTAGTCGAATGTTCAGTTATAGCGCGTAGAATAAGAGAGAAAGTATTCTGATATTTCATATAGAGAACGAGCCACTATATTCTTTTAAAAGAAGTTTCGCAGTTAAAACAAAAATTACCTACCGTAAAACTCGAGTTGCAAGTAAGAGAAGGAAATGGTGTTGTCGTCTCGATGTGGATGGATTGGCGTGAAAATTCATTCATTCAAAATTCCAACCGATTCAGAAAGAGTAAATTTTTATTATTGCCACGACGATTCTGTTTGCGTTGAATCGGCAGGCCGAAAGCAAATGAAAATCAACACACGGATTTATTCAATTCGAATTTTTCAAAATGACACAGACTTGATTATTTCTCACAAACAAAGGAGATTTTTTATTTCTTCCATACAGAATATTTATCTACCAATTGCATTTGGTTCATTGTTTTTTTTCTCTGTATAAATTGCCACATATCTATCTATAAATGAAACTTCCATTTAATCCACATCAATCGCATTCACAGCCTTCACCGACCCCATATTTACAAAACAAAACAAATTATTTTAATTTGCTATACATATGCCACAAATAACCGGTACACGGTCTTTTTTTTCGTAAAATTAAGTCTTAGAAGAAACAATATCGAACAAACGAAAATCAAAATAGTTTTTAGTATGTAATTTAGAGAAACATGCTTCGAAAATACATTTCGAATATACGTATATACATAGAGAGAAAGAGTGTATGATTTTTTTTTCTTCTTCGGAGAATCGAATACGAAAAGCCACTTATTTACATTTAAACATAATGATAATATTAAAAAGAATCATCCACGAAGAAAATGAAATAATTTAAACGGTCCAAATCTAACAGTGACAGTGCTACTTAAACTAATATGAACCATTTTGTATGATTTTTTTTAAACTTCAATAGAATAAATAATAATTTTCATATAAAGCAATAAAATCAAAAAAGGTAAGCGACAAAAATGGTGTTTTCATTTAAGAACCATGGCATTGATGGAAAAAATACAATTTGAGCGGTAAGTGAACGAGGACGCTATTCCATTGCATATTTTATTTTTATACGTGTGGAAATGTCAAATTCATTCCACTGGAATATGTTTGACAGTGCCGCCACTGAAAAACTCACTCAAAACAATTCATTTACTTTGACATAACCCATCAAAAACGATACACAAACAGACCGGTCAGAAATACATTTTTACAGCAAAGAGTAATCACAAATACATTTTTACATCGCAAACCAAGTGAATAAAATGCCAGATTCTGTAGATAAAAAGAATATTTTAAAAAATCGTGAACTTTTATATCGGTTGATTATCAGGTAAGTGTGTTTGATGTGCTTTCAAACTGGGAGATTTTGTCGAATATATTTTATATGCTTCAGTCAATTGTTCTACGATGGTCATCATAATATTGCGGTTGAATTGGGAACGCTAGTTCGAGCCGATCCACCATGCCCACCAAGTGATAAATTACTGCACGCAGTCGTCCAAGGTCTTGCCATTCAAGATCAATCAAAAGAGAATATCAACATTTACAAAGACAACGTGTTTTGTGGCATTGATTTGGAATTCGAAACCGAAGGCACTGCAATTGCTCCCGAGCCCGCCTCATATGAGACTGCCTATGTTACATCCCATAAACAGGCATGTCGTGCCGGTGCATTCAGTCACGATGGACAATTGGTGGCTACGGGCAGTGTGGATGCTAGTATTAAAATCTTGGACGTTGAGCGTATGCTTGCAAAATCAGCACCCGAAGAAACTGAAACCGGTCGCGGTGAACAACAAGGTCATCCCGTCATTCGTACACTCTACGATCACACCGATGAGGTTTCATTCCTTGAATTCCATCCAAAAGAACCAATTTTGGCGTCTGGCTCAAGGGATTGCACCGTTAAATTGTTTGATATCTCAAAGGCGTCCGTGAAAAAGGCACACAAAGTATTGACGGTGAGTGATTAAAAGGGAAAAAGATAAACAAAAATCCAAAACAAAAAAAAAACAAATTGAACACAGCAATATTAAAATTTAATACTTGAAAACGATTGAAGAGAAACATTGTGTTTTCAGGATTGCCAAGCGGTTCGCTGTTTAACATTTCATCCGACGGGTGATTACGTAGCCGTCGGCACCGATCACAATGTAGTGCGTGTCTATGACGTCAACACTGCTCAATGTTTTGTAAGCGCAATTCCATCACAACAACACAACTCGAGTGTTACATGTGTGAAATATGCGTCGAATGCCAAGATTTATGCCACCGGCAGTTTGGACGGCACCATTAAAATATGGGATGCAATCAGCGGACGTTGTATCAATACATTTGACAAGGCTCATGACGGTGCTGAAGTCTGTTCGGTGGCCTTTACACGCAATGCCAAGGTTGGTTCTGTTTATAAACATGATTTTTGAGCTAATATTTCAATGCAATCACATAATTTATCATAATTGTTTGTTCTGCAGTATCTTTTGTCATCGGGAAAGGATTCGCTGGTAAAATTATGGGAGTTGAGCACGAGCCGTTGTCTGATTGCATACACTGGCGCTGGGACAACCGGTAAACAAGAGCATAACACTCAGGCAATTTTCAATCACACCGAAGATTATGTACTCTTCCCCGACGAAGCCACCACATCGTTATGCTCGTGGAATTCACGAAACGCTTCACGTTTGCATTTAATGTCACTTGGCCATAATGGCCCTGTACGATACATTGTTCATTCACCAACACAACCAGCATTTCTGACTTGTTCAGATGATTTCCGCGCTCGTTTCTGGTATCGACGCACCAACGTTCAAACATAAATTCATATTTCATTGCTTTTATCAAACATTTCCGTTTATTGTGGACAAATATATTAATATTCAGACCAAAAAAAAACTCGTCTCGTTTCATTTTATTTTTATTTTTCTCCGTTAAAATTGATAAAAACGTTCAAAGGTGCATTGTTTTGGTTTTAAAAATATAGGAAATGGGGATTTGGAATTGGGATTGGATTCACAGAGGTAGTCAACGAAAGTCTAGTCACTTTATTTGGTTTTCATTATTTACATTGTGCAATTATAATTCGAAATATGATTGCAACGGAAAATATTATTGCCTGAAAATTCAATGTTCGGCATTTGGCTGTGCAAAAAGCTAGCTGTGATCTGTGCATTACATGACAATTACAATACAATTACATCTATTCATATCTCTATTCATCAGCGCTGACTTGTGATTGAACGACGGTGTTCACGTAGAGTTCAGGTTGAGTGACGGTTGCTTGAAGTTCGGCAACTGGACGGAATTGAAGCTGTGCAAGGAGAGAGTTATCAACAACACTTGGTTGAGTCAAGTAATTCACTCGTTGAATGGATCCGCTTGGCAATTGAATGTAGTATGATCCCTCTTGTTGAATAGCACCGAATTGGGCTGGGGCAACGAGTGGAGCAGCAACAACTGGGGTGGCGAATTGTGTTGGTGCAACTGGGGTGGCGAATTGT